>NW_004949115.1:2449781-2458014 GCF_000317375.1 Microtus ochrogaster
TCTCTCTCTCTCTCTCTCTCTCTCTCTCTCTCTCTCTCTCTCTCTCACACACACACACACACACAGACATACACTCATGGTGAATCATTACTGAATATATATTTAATTCATTGGAATTAAGTGTGGTGGGTCCCGAGGAGGGGGAAATCTGACATTACCTATAAATGTAATACTAGTTTGCGATCCATATTACATCACTTGACCTTTCTAGATCCAATTTCTGAGGATCCATTTAAAGTGTCAGTTTAAGCAATGACTTAAAGGATAATCAATGGTTATCTGGGACTTGGGACATATAGGAAATGAAAAGTACCAAGAGAACTCCATTCTTTAAGAAAACTTAGCAATGAAAGGCTCACAACGTCCAGAGAAACTTCATACTAGTTGGGAGAGAGGAGAAGGACCAGATGTCTGAAACTGGTAGAGGAGTTTGCAAGATAAAAATAAAAAAAACAAGATGTCAGTATCTCTGTCTTTCTCTGTCTCTCTGTCTTTGTCTTTCTCTCATTTTTTGAGGTTAGATCCTAGAGCATAACCTAAGCTGGCCTTGAACTTGTAAGCTTTTTCTGCTCAGCCTTCTTTTTTTTTTGTTGGTGGGGGAAGAAGAAAGACCTCACTAAGTAACCTTGGCCGCCCTGAAGCTTGCTACGTAGACTACACTGGCCTTGAACTCACAGAGATCTATTTGCCTCTGCCTCCTGAGTGTTGGGATTACAGGGACGAGCCATGATGCCCAACTCATTATTATCTCATGGAATACCTATCACTCTGTGAGTCAAGTATTAGTACTATTTTTGTTTTAGAGATAGAAAACTAGTACCACTTGGTAAGTGAGCTGTGCATGGCTACCTAGCTGGAAAATGGTGGAGTTAGACTAAATTCAGAGCATTTACTGTTCAACTTCACTCTGCTGCCTCTAGAGACGCACCTTTAATCCCAACACTCGGGAGGCAGAGGCAGGCGGATCTTTGTGAGTTCGAGGCCAGACTGTGATGTGGAATTCCTCTCTGTATGTTGTGAATATCATTAGTTAATAAAGGAACAGCTTTGGGTCTATAGCAAGCTACAGGGGGAACAGAGATACTTGGGGAAAACTAAACTGAATGCTGGGTGGAAGAAGGTGGAGTCAGAGAGAAGCCATGTAGCCCCACCAGAGCTGGATAGAACTTGAACTGGTAAGCCACAGCCTCGTGGCAATACACAGATTAATAGAAATGGATTAGATTAAGATGTAAGAGTTAGCCATTAAGAAGCTAGAGATAATGGGTCAAGCAGTAAATTAATTAATACAGTATTTGTGTGATTATTTCGGGGCTGAGCAGCTGGGAACCAATAAGCAGCATCTAACAACAAACAACAAGACTTGTCTACAGAGTGAGTTCCAGGACAGTCAGGACTACACAGAGAAATCTGTCTCAAAAACAAAGACAAAAAAACTAAAAGAAAATCAGAAGAAATAATATATGATATCATATACATATAGTTAACATTCTGTGGACTGAGTAGGTTATATTTACAATTTAGGAATTACGTGTGTGTGTGTGTGTGTGTGTGTGTGTGTAACAACAATTACGAAAAAGAGGCCACGAATTTGAGAGAGAGCAAGAGGGTGCATGGGAGGGGCTGGAGGGAGGAGAGAGAAGGGGCAATGATGTAATTATATTATAATTATAAAACTTAAAAAAATCAGTGGGCCATTTTCTTGTGGTGTCTCTATCCCTCTGGCTCCTACAATTCTTCCTCACCCTCTTCCGCAGGTTCCCCAAGCCCCACCTAATGTTTGGCTGCAGGTCTATGTATCTGCTCTCATCAGTTGCTGGATGAAGCCTCTCTGATGATGATTATGCTAGGCTCCAGTTTATGAGGAACGCAGAGTCTATTAGGAATCATGTTATTGACTTTCTTTTCTGGTCGTGTTTGGTTCTATCCTTGGTCTCTGGTCTATCCAGTCTCTGGTTCCCGGTTCTCTAGGCAGTGTCAGACACGAGCTCCCTCTCACTGCATAGGTCTTAGTTTGGACCAGTCTTTGGTTATCCATTCCCACAAGTTCTGTGCAACTCTACCCCACCACATCTCGCTGACTGGACCAATTGTAGGTCAAAGGTTTTGCGGCTGGGTTGGTGTCCCAGTCCCTGCATGGAAGAAAGCCTTGTCTGGCTACAGAAGATGGCCAGTTCAGGGTCCATATCCCCCATTCCCAGGAGTCTTTGCTAAGGTCATCCTTGTGGATTCCTGGGAGTTCCCATCACATTAGGTTTCTACCTCTCCTCTGAAATGCTCCCCAATTCCAGTCATCTCTGCCAGCGTTCTCTCCTTCCACCTTCATCTAATCCCTCTTGGTCCCATCTCCACCTGCCCCTGTACCTGCAAAATCTATTCTATTTCAACTATTTAGGGCCCATAGGGTCTCACAAAAACTGATCCAACAATCAGGGAGCCTCTGTGGGTCTGATCTACATCATCTGCGTAAATGTTATGGTTGTGTAGCTTGGGCTTCCTTTGGGACTCCTAACAGTGGGAGTAGGGGCTGTTTCTGACGCTTTTGCCTGCTTTTGGGGTCCTTTTCCTCCTACCAGGTTGCCTCATCCAGCCTAAATATGAGATGTGCCTAGTTTTATTATAACTTAAAATGCCATGTTTGGTTGATCTCTCTGGGAGGCCTGACCTTTTCTGAAGGGAAATGGAGGAGGAGTGGATCTGGGGGAGAATGGATGTGTGTGGAGGGGACTGGAAGGAGAGGAGAAAGGAGAAAGTGTGGTCAGGATGTAATATATGGGAGAAGAATAAAAATAAAAAAATAAAATCTTATTAAGAAAAATACAATAAAATTATACAGAATATAGATTCTATTTGAATATTTGGATACCATCAGGAGAAAGGAAACCAGGGCAAGGGTAGCAACTGGGAAGAAACTGCTTAGAAATTAAGATGCCAAAATTAAGTTTTGATTCAACTAGATATACAAGCTAAGCATCCCTCACCTGAAAACAAGTAAAATAAGAACTGCTCCAAACTCCAAAAGTATTTGAATAATTAAACAAATAGAGAATTCCCCATCACAAAATTTTGTTTTATTCACAGTCTTAAAAAGTATTTTACAAAATTACCTTCAGCTATGTATGTAACATGTATATAAAACATGAATGAATTTTGTTTTCAGACTTGGGTCCCATTCCCGAGATCTTTTATTATGCAATAAGGAAACATTCTAAAATCTGCAGAAAGCCCCAATCTAAACCCGTTTGCATCCCCAACCATTTCAGATGAGACATATTGAATGGGTGTTGTTGATGTTATCCCGCATGATGGCGTCTTACTGCTCACAATGAAACAGTTATTGCTGTTTGGGGATTTAGGAAGGCCATGAAATCCAAGAACGTTTGTTCTAAGGGCTGAAGCTAACTACATCACTAGAGGTCGTCATGAAGACAGCACAGGCTACCAAGCAGGCAGCTAACTGTGTGGCACTGCATCTTTTCAGTAGATGTGAGAGGCAGAATACCATGTCTTGCCTTTGCCTCAGGCTTTGAAAAATGTGTCCAGTGCACAAGGGACATTATTCCTGCTTTCCATTCCAAGACCTTCTCATTTGCAAAAAATACAGCTTTGTTTCTTTCCTTTCCTATACCCCCATTTTTTCCCTATCTGAATGGACCTTCCAGCTGACCCAAGAATGCACTGCACATGTTTTTCCCATCTTACTGGGAAGTCTTCTGGGGGAAGAGCCAAAGTTTGAGCTATACATAGTGCTGTTTCAAAATGGAGCACACAAACCCTTATGTTTCACTTATTCATTCCAGAGAGATTTCAGAGAGACTGCAGTTGCCTATTGATTATTCACCCTTGGAATCTGGCCAGGGGGAGGTTCCTGCGCTCAGGAGACAATCTGAAATCCTGAGTTAGAAAAAGATGAGGCACAATTGCAGGTACTAAGTTTGTAGGCCTGCAAAGCAAGAATTTTACCCCCTGTGAGCCAGCCACCTCTCATCCACCTTCTCTGTGTCTCCAATATAATTATGTAATATTGTTGTTCTACCACAAATTACCTTTGTAACAGTACATATCTTAAGAACATACTATACCCTATCATTTCTTTATGGTAAAAACATTGAAAAATCCTTTCTTCTTTTTGATATGTGTAATATATAATTAATCTATAGTCACCCTTCTTTGTAACAGTAACTTCTTGGCCCTATTTAACTGTAATTTAGCACTTCTATTAGCTATTTTACACATTTCTGGCACAAAATACCCTGAGAAAAGCAAGTTAGGGAACAAAAGAATTATGTTGTGCATTATTTGTATACTATGTGAAGATCTATTGCTGTGATTACTGTAATAAAAAGCTGAACAAGCTGAACAGCCAATAGCTAGGCAGGAGAGATAGACAGGACTTCCAGGTAGAGAGAGAATGCTGGGAATAAGAAGAAGGATTGCCAGCTAGATGTGGAGGAAGCAGGGTGGGTAGTATAGAGAGATGAGGTAATGAGCCACACGAAGGAATGTAGACTAATAT
The DNA here is from genome assembly GCF_000317375.1 of Microtus ochrogaster. NCBI lineage: Eukaryota > Metazoa > Chordata > Mammalia > Rodentia > Cricetidae > Microtus > Microtus ochrogaster. Next base: position 2,454,298 of record NW_004949115.1, read on the forward strand.
AAATGGGTTAATTGACATTATAAGAGCTAGTAGGACAAGCCTATACTAAGACTAAGCTTTGGAAACAATCATAAGTCTCTGTGTCCTTATTTGCAGACTTGCAGTCCTGACAAGACAGCATTACTACATATGGTGCCCAATATGAGGCATATGTTTCCACATGGGGCCTGAGAAAACTTAAAATGGCTCCAAAAATGCAAACACAGAGCTAGATACAACTTCCTAGTCCTGCAGTCAGTCAGGTTGGTCACAGCATACAGAGACACAGCTCCCAGCCACTGCCTAAGTACTTTACCTAGCCAGTGCCACATGCAGAGCCAGTCAGCAGGTTTAAGGCATAGCTCATGTGGTCAGAGAACACTGCAGGCATTCAGTACAGGAGTCCAGACTGAGAAAACATTAAAACAGATACAGTAAAAAATGGGTGTAGACAGTGATGGAAAAAACAAATAGTTTAAAAATATTAAAGTCTTTTTTTTTTGTTTTTTTCGAGACAGGGTTTCTCTGTGGTTTTGGAGCCTTGTCCTGGAACTAGCTCTTGTAGACCAGGCTGGTCTCAAACTCACAGAGATCCGCCTGCCTCTGCCTCCCAAGTGCTGGGATTAAAGGCGTGCGCCATAAAGTCTTTAAAGAGAGAGTAAAGTAATATAAAAGAAAAACCATATTTGGGTGGGAAATGCACAGGGCATCTGGATCTTGCATGGTGCTTTGTTGACCGAATTTTTTGAATGCTGATGGGTGAATGGTAGTTGGATTATGGAAGGGACTACTTAATTAAACCAACCTACTATACATTTTAAGAATGTCTTAACTTTAGAGTGGAAGTCAGAAAATGTGTTGTATTGGGGGAGAGGTTGTGCTTTCATTTCCACAGGAAATGAAAAGTTATGTATTCCTTCAAAATTAATGAAGCTCAGGTTTGACTGGGAGTTGTTGTGGGAGGTCCTTCTGCTCCTCCAGCCTATAGCCACTGAGATACCAGCCCATTGGGGCGTGGTCTCTCTCCCTTTAAAAAAGCGGCCACTTCCCTCTCCTCTCTCTCTTCACTTCCTGCTCCACTGGCAACTAGACTCCCTTCCTGGTTGCGCAGAGGGCTGACGGTGATCTGTAAGTTTTTTCCCCTTTAAATAAATATCACCATATTAATCATAATTCTAAACTGCTGTGGCATTGTTTGTGACTTACGCCTTCAGGGAGTGAGGATTCTAGCTACAGACATGAGGGAGGAAGCCCGAAAAGACTACAGGACAGGCATGCTGATCCCTCTATATGAGAACAGCTCTGAGACTGGATGAGACATGATAAATCTTGTTGGCCATAGAGTCCTTATGACATTATTACATGTCATCCCTTCATGCGACATGGATATAGGTTTGGTTATACAATCCAAACGACCAAAACTCCATATGTAAAATTAACAGATGCCTTTTACCTGCTCAAACATAAAAGAAAAAAATCATCTTAAGCTGACTTCTACACATCACACATTCCATACCTGTGTCGATGTAGATACATATTTTACCTTTGAAAATTTATGTGTTCAGAAAAAAGGACTAAACATCAATGAAGACAAGTATCCCAGGTGATCCAGCCTCTCAGAATGCCTCTGTTGCAGTTTCCTCAAAATTATGTATTCAAACCAACTTCACAGACTACCCCAGCCAAGACTTCAGATAAGCTCCACACTTTCACATTATATACACATACAAAAAATGAAAAAATAATAGAGCTAGATCTCCCAGGACTTGACCATTATTCCAATTTTCTCAGGGTCCCTGAAAGATACCCTTTCTTCTAGACAACAGGAATCAATCTAGAGAGTAAGATACCCACATTCCCAAGAGGTAGGGTGGGGGAGTTTCTGACCATTCAGTGGAGGTTTGTCATTTTTTATGGGGGGTGGGTTAGTTGCAAGTTGTTACTGGTCATAGTCAGAAAAAAAACTGAACAAAGAAAATTGGATTTAAGGATCTCTTTCTGAAAAGGGGGAATATAGAAATGATAGGATAAAAGAATAGATTATTGAGTCCACTTTCAAACTAAAAAGCAGCTACTAGTCTCAAATATTTAGTCTCAACTTTTTAGTCTCAAATATTTTATGTTTGTATGGATTTTTGTATATTGGTAGAAATTTAAGGTTATTTTTGCTATTCTGTGTATATGTTTCTACTCTTGTTTAAGATACGTTTGTATATTGATACAGACTTAAGGTTATTTTTACTTTAACATACTGTATATAGGTTTCTACTTTTTTTAAAGGTATTGTACCTATGCAGCTCATTTTAAAATGTAATGTAAAGTTACTATGTAGAGTTAAAACCTTTCCTTTTTTTATTCAGAAAAAAAGGGGAGCATGTAGGATGTTTGTACACTATATGAAGATGTATTGCTATGATCGGTGTAATAAAAAGCTGAATGGCCAATAGTGAGGCAGGAGAGATAGGCAGGACTTCTGAGCAGAAAAGAAAACATTGGGAAGAGGGAGGCAAGTTGCTAGCCACACATGGAGGAAGCAGGATGGGCAATACAGAGAGATGAGGTAACGAGCTACATAAAAAATGCAGATTAATATGAATGGGTTAATTTAAGTTATAAGAACTAGTTAGGAACAAGTCCAAGCTATAGGCCAAGGTTTTATAATTTTATAATTCTTCACGAGGTCTGGCGTCCTCTTGTGGGAAAAAAGTTAATATAAGTTAATTTAAGTTATAAGAACTAGTTAGGAACAAGCCCAAGCTATAGGCCAAGCTTTTATAATTTTATAATTCTTCACGAGGTCTGGCGCCCTCTTGTGGGAAAAAAGTCTCTGTGTCATTATTTGGGAAATAGCTGGTATGACAGAGAAAGACTCTTACACATAGTAGACCCCATCATTTCTTTATGGTAAAAACATTGAAATCTTTTCTCCTTTTTTGATATGTGCAATATAAGATTAGTTTATAGTCATCCTTCTTTGTAACAGGAGCTTCTTGCTCATATCTAACTGTAATTTAGCACCTCTATTTTAGTTAGTTACACATTGCTGTCACAAAATACACCAAGAAAAGCAAGTTAAGAAGCAAAGGAATTCTTTTTGGCTTAGAGTTCCAGGAAAAGTAAACCAAAGAAGGGAAGGCATGGTGGGGAAGGCACGGCAGAAGGAGCTTGAGGCAGTTGGCCATACTGCATTCAGAGTCAGAAAGCAGAGAGACAGGAATGCTGGCACTCAGTTAACCTTCTCCTCTTTATTCAATCCAGGACTCCAACTCATGGAATGGTGTCACAGCAACATTGAGGGTGGGGTTTCCATCTTAGTTAATATCATCTAGAAACTGCCTTAGGGGTGTATCTAGAAGCTTGTCTCCTAGATGATTCTAGATCATATCAGATTAACATTCAGGGTTAACCATTACAGTACACACGGATCAACTCGTGCCCGGCCCTCTCTCTGCTCACTCTCCTCAACCACTCTTCTCTCAGTTTCAACATGGCTGTGGTTATGTGATATTTGTCTTCTTGCACTTAGTGACTTCACTTACCACAAATGATTTCCAGTTCTTTTTATGTTATCACAAAAGATGTGATTTCATGTTTAATTTATTCTTTTTTTATTTTTTTTATTAAGAAAGAAAAAAAAATTTTCCGCCTCCTCCCAGCCTCCCACTCCTCCCATCCTCCCCCCTCCTCTCCCCCTCCCTCTCGAGTCTGAAGAGCAGTCAGGGTTCCCTGCCCTGTGGA
>NW_004949115.1:2463684-2465840 GCF_000317375.1 Microtus ochrogaster
TGCCTGGGCTCCCTTACAGGGGACCCTGAGGCCTGCCCGGTAGGCAGGCACTCACTGCTCTGGGTGGGTAGCCTTAGAGTAGGAGCTTAAGACTGTTCTTGAGCACTCTTAATTTATTCTTGTTTATTATTAGTTACGTTATTTTTTGCAGTGCTGGTGGTCAAACCCGGGACTTTGAGTATTCTAACTAAGAAGGTACTTTACCACACCCTTAGCTTTACTGTTGTTAACTATTGTTATTAATCTTTTGCTGCAACTGATTTACAAATTAAACTTTAACATATGCATGAGAATAGTGGGAATATATACAAAAACACTCACACACATGCACATATATAATACTTGGCAATGAATACAACTTTAGTCATCCACCACAGGCTTTGGAACATATTACCCACTAATAAAAAAATTTACTCTATTTATTTTACAGAAATTGAAAGTAGGAGGCTGGAGTGATAGGCAATGCTTGACAATGCTTGCTGCTCTTACTGAAGACCAGAGTTTGGTTCCTAGCACCCATGCCTGATGGTTCACAACCACCGGTAAGTCCACCTCCAGGGGATCCAAAACAATCCTCTGACCTTCTAGAACACATCATAGCATAGTCACATAGATACACATGCACAAACTTAAAAACTATAACAACTTGGAAGTGGAAAAGGATAAGAGGCAGAGGGAAGGATATGGACTTTAATAATTCCATGCAACAAAAGTAAAGGAGTCAGCCCTTGACCTAGAATTTCCATTTCCTGAACTATAACCTATAGAAACACTGATTCAGGGAGTGTGGTGGTGCATGCCTTTAATCCCAGCACTTGGGTGGCAGAGGTAGGTAGATCACTATAAGTTCAATGCCAGCATGATCTATATAATGAGTTCAAGGCCAACCAGGACTACATAGTGAAACCTTGTCTCAAAAAAGTAAAGAAATCAAGAGATTCTGTCTTTAGTAAATAGTATAAGATGTATGGGTATATTATAAATGGTACTGGATTCCCCTAAGTATATATAATTTTCTTATTTTTATTTAATAGTTAAAAAATCAATTTAGACTTTAAAATAAATAGAACAATTATAACAATATAGTTTAATAAAATTAGATGAATGCTGTCTGCATTTCTGATGAGAGGAAGTTGAGGTGAATGATACAGGCATTGTGGCATAGCATTAGGCCATTACATTATGATTAGTGAATACAAACACTTAGGATGCTGTAACTGTAAATCTGGCCACCAAGGTGGTTCTTTATTTTTTTATTAAGATTATTTATTTATTTTTCATTTAATGTATATGAGTGCTCTGTTGACTTTCGGCCAGAAGAGGGCATCAGATCCCACCATAGATGGTTGTGAGCCACCATGTGGTTGCTGGGAATTGAACCTGGGTTCTCTGAAAGAGCAGCCAGTGCTCATAAGCGCTGAGCCATCTCTCCAGCCCCCTAGGTGGTTCTTAAGTGACTGAAGGATAACAGCATGCAACTTGAGCTTGTGTTGGGAAAGGCATGATAAACATCCAGATCAAGATCGCACAGGACTGTTCAAAATCTCACCACAATTCTCTGAGCAGCACACAATTTAAAACTTATAAGGTGCTCATTTCTGGAATTTTCCGTTTAGTATTTTCTGACTGTGGCTAATGGTGAGTAATTGTAACTATGGAAAGTAAAATGACTGACTACCCAATGGGAATGGGCAGAACTGGGTGATTACTTTTCCATTGTCAATGTTTACAACATTTACATTCTGTTCTATAAGTATGATTATAAATCCCATGCTTTATTTATAGCTAGATGCTAAAAGCTGACAAGCAATAAACAATGTTTATATTATTGTGACTTTGCAAATGTAATTCACTGCAGATAGAGATATATTAAAGTTTGCATGAATCCTAGGCATTTTGGCCTTCCTGCACCTTTCCTGCATTAAAAAGGATCTCAAACTGTATTTTATGATTGCATTTATATAAAGAAAACTATATCAATATTATATACATAAGTCTTTGGGCACCTAAAAGTTTATTTTCCACCTTTTTTAAATAAAGCATTTCATATTCACAAATGTCATATAATGGAATCATATGTGTTCTTTCATGTGCAATTTTCAAAATACATTGGCATAAAATAGATTTCTTATTTATTTATTTATTTATTTATTAAA
>NW_004949115.1:2466508-2486679 GCF_000317375.1 Microtus ochrogaster
CACATTGGAGCACCGGACTGAAATCTCAAGGTCCAAATCAGGAGCAGAAGGAGAGAGAGCATGAGCAAGGAACTCAGGATTGCGAGGGGCGCACCCATACACTAAAATAGATTTCTTAAGATACAAAGGACCTACAATAGGCTGCATATATTTAAAGTGAACAAGTTGACAGGTTTTGACATATATTCATATGCATCAAACCATCACCACAGTCAATATATTGAATCCATCCTATGTCTTTAAAATCTTACCTTATGTTCCTTTGTAATCCATTCCCTCACATTTTAGTTAATCAATCACTAATCTGATTTTTGTCACCATAGATTAGAATTCTCTATGGCTGAAATTATACAGAATGTGTAATTTTGTATCTGGATTCTTTTACAATCATATATTTATTAGCTTTATTTATGTTGCTGCATTTATCAGTATTCAATTCTCTCTCTCTGTCTGCTAAGTAATATTCCACAATATGGATATGCAAAAATTTTATTTCACTTCAATTTCACTAAGTGTCTGGGTTACTGGGTTATTTCCAATTTCTGCTTACTTTAAATATTCTGATTATAAACTATGAATGTAGAAATGGGGTTATGTGTGTACTGGGGAAAGGGATCTCAAGTGGAGGGTAATGAAAATAATGAGAGTGAAAACCAAAACGTCAATATTCTATGTCCTTTCTCATATGTGAAATATGTGTGTGTATCTATATATCTATATCTATACATATATGACATGAATGAGTATGAGTCAGGGTAACTATTTGGGAGAAAGCGGACCAGAGCTGGAGGACAAATAAAGGTGATATAAACGGCAAAAGTGAGGAAAAATTATATACATGTATGAAAATGTCACCAAGAAACCTATTATTTTGTATGCTTGTTAAGAAATTAAAAGGCAACTTAAAACTTTGATGTGCAAATTTTTATGTGGACTCCTTTTTCTATAAGAATTGACAGGTTGGGTCACGCATTAGCTATAAGTTTACTTTTCTAAAAAATTGATTTTATTTTATTTTTTTTTTTTTGTGTGTGTGTGTGTGTGTGTGTGTGTGTTGCACAGGCCAGAAGAGGGCATCAGATTCCCTGGACCCAGGCAATTAGGAGCTGACTGACTTGGGTGCTAGAAAGAGAACTCTGGTTTTAACCACTGAGTCATCTCTCCAGCCCCAACGTCTTATGACGTTGCTAAAGTGCTTTCCAAAGAGGATGTATCCTTTCAAAATCTTCCAGCAATGAATCAGACTTCCAGTTGCTTCCATATTCTTGCCAAAAGTTGAAGTTCTTATTTGCCTCAATTACTAATGACTGTATAGAGGTACATTGTTGCAGTGTTAACTTTCATGTCACAAATGATGAATTTCATGTGATTAGGGACCATTTTACATCTTTAAATTTTTTTTTGAAGAAGTGGCTCTTCAGAATGTTTTAGCTTTTAAGTAATTGGTTTGTTTCAATATGTCTTATCATTGAAGCTCTCTATATATTCTGTATATAAATTGCAAGTCCAATATGTGACTTGCAAATATTTTCTCCAATTACTTGATTATCTTTATTATCTTTTCATTTTCTTAATGGTGTATCTCAAAAGTTGTATATTTCATGAAACCTACTGTGCTACTTTTTTTCTTAACTAATCAAACTTTGGTACTGCCTAAAGGCTCTCCTTCCTTTCCCCTCCTTTTTTTTGGTATTTTGAGACAGGGTTTCTCTGTGGCTTTGGAGCCTGGCCTGGAACTAACTCTTGTAGACCAGGCTGGCCTCGAATTCACAGAGATCCACCTGCCTCTGCCTCCCGAGTGCTGGGATTAAAAAGGCGTGTGCCATCACTGCCTGGCATCCCCTCCTTTCTTATTCCAATCCCCCATATTAAGCAGAATCCTATGAAGGCTCCCAAGAGTTCTCCCAAGAGTACCTGCCTTTTATAAGCACTCCTCTCTCTCTCTCTCTCTCTCTCTCTCTCTCTCTCTCTCTCTCTCTCTCTCTCTCGTGTTTGTAATTTTATTTTCTTTCATTTCTCATCCAATACATCCTGATTATAGTTTCCCCCTCCACCCCTCCCATTTCTTTCTCACTTCCCCTCCCCTCCAGATCTACTCCCTTTTTGTCTCTCATTAGAAAAGAACAGGTGGCTAAGAGATAACAAACAAACCTAACAAAATAAAATATAAGATGAAATAAATGGAATATTCACACTTATGAAAAAAAGCTTGTACATGTCCAACTTCGATATGGAAGCTTTTATTTCATCTTTTCTCTCCCAAGCCAGCATATATTTTTAACACACAGTAAACCATTTAGAGTTTTTTTAAATCTCTCTTTACTGTATATCTCCCTCTTTCTGACTACATGAGTCTTTAATTTACCAAGCAATATCAGCAATATTGGTAGGACTAAAGCTGTGGCTTTGGCACCTAGATCCAGGCCATTCCTTAGCTTTCCAGCCTCATGGTGGAGGTATCAGCTGTAGACATTTTTATTGCCACAATTCTATGGTGTTTCAGGGTCCCTGCCAGCAAAAAACCTGCAGCATTCTGCTCACAGACCACACTCAGTCTGACTGCCTGCCTGAGTCAGAGTTTGCCCAGGCAGGACGGCCCAGAAAGCTGGCATTTTAAATTGGTGCAGCTTTTTTCCTGCTATGGCTGAAAACCAAAAAGCATGCGTCCAGTTTTTCATCAACACCGTTTAAGTGTTTCATGGCAGGACCTCTTAAAAGAGATGCAGGGTTTTGCAGCTAAAGCTGAGTCAGGAAGCCTCTCTTAGATGAGAGCGCTTGCTTGCCTCTAGCAAGCAGAGCAGACCCAAGAAATTGCTGCTACCAAGAAAACATGCTTTACTCTATTCTTTCCCAAGCTTTCTCAGGCTTTCTGTGGATTCAGTTATCCACATGGGCGCCATTTGTAGAAGGAGCTGAGGGCTGCATTCCTGCCGTCTGGCTCTCGGCCGCCTGGCTAGCTTTTGCCCTGAAATAACAACACACAAACTATATTCATATAAACAATACCTGGCCCATTATATCTAGCCTCTTCTTGATTAACTCTCACATCCTGACTAACCCATTTCTAGTAATCTGTGTAGCACCACAAGGTGGTGGCTTACCAAGAAGATTCTAGCCTACGTCCATCTTGGGAACATCATGATTTTCAGCCTCATGAGATGCCTTCATGAGTAGGGAGCTCTGATATGCTCTACTCAGACTCCTGGTCTGCAGACACTGTGAAAGGGAAGTATATTAAACCTACTTGCCTCTTGTGGTCATTTCTTAGGCAAAATAGAAAACAATACATCTTTGATGTTTCTTCCTAGTTCATCAACTACAGTTTTTCTTTCTACATTATTTAATAAAATGTAACTCATATTTCAGGTAAGTAATATTTTCTTTCTTTCTTTCTTTTTTTTTTTGGTTTTTCGAGACAGGGTTTCTCTGTGTTTTTGGAGCCTGTCCTGGAACTTGCTCTGTAGACCAGGCTGGTCTCGAACTCACAGAGATCCGCCTGCCTCTGCCTCCTGAGTGCTGGGATTAAAGGCGTGCGCTCATGTGGTTCAAAGATCTAAGGACTATAAGAAGGCTTACATTGCAAACTCTTGCAAAAGGCCTGATTGTATACTTCCTTCTTATTTGTTTTTATAGAATTCTATTCTTGTTTTAGAGATGTAATGTATTTTCAAATGTCCCTGTGGATGCTCTTTGAAATTATTTTTAAAGCTAGTTGTAACTTTCTGGACCAAATTTACTATGTTCCGTTTTGTGATTTCTCTCATGTTCCAGCCATTTCTTGTGTTTGATATGTTTTTGTTTCTTGCCCATCTTTTTAAATAAGGCTGCTGAGAATGGACTGAGATGGATGTAATTTTATTAATCTTTTAGATGTGGGGTCCAATTACTAAACTGTCAAAAGCCTGAGGTATTAACATTCAGCCATCTGCTTTAATTCTTTCTAAATACTTGGTTCAATTTCTGTAATGCGAAAACCCTTTGGTCTCTGACAAATATTTGGCTTCCATCTCATCTGCATGTAGGGGCTAAAGGGTTGCCTCTATTATATACAAATCTTATAGTTACTTCTGTTTCCAGCCCACTTCTCTCCTGTATCTTCTGTATATGTGGTCGGTTTAAGGTTTGAAGGGTAAACATGTTGCTTATTTATTTATTTACTTACTTACTTATTTACACATTTATTTATGAATGAATGTGTATATGTGGAGGAGGAAGCATATGCCACAGCCCCCTTGTAGAGGACAGAAGACAATTCTCAGGAGGCAGTGTTCTCTCTTTTACTATGTGGATTCTGAGAATCAAACTGAAGTCCTTTGGCAGCAAGAACATTTATCCACTGAGCTATCTCATTGGCTCAGTGCTGTCTCCTGTAGCTGCAGCCCTTCCGCTCCTTTATAAGTTAGCACAATACTCCATGCATTTTCTGACTTTTCAAAATGTTTAAAATTCTTAGGCTCCGATGTTCTCTCTCCTTTTCCCTTTGTTGTGGTGGATTTATAAATGTGCCATTGTTTTATTTTTTATTGTACATACCAACCAGTTTCCCCTTCCTCCTTTCCTCCTGTTTTTTCCCTCCATCTCCCATCTACCTGTCCCCATCCCCTTCCTTTTCTCTTTTGTAGCCCACGGAGTCCAACTTGTACTTTCTATATACTCCTTCATGGATATGTAAGGCTACCCACTAGAGTGTGGTGGATCTACTAGTGCCTACATGCCTCAAGAAAACAGCCTCTCCCTCCACCAGTGGCCATCAATAGCTTCCCAGCTAGGGGCGAGGGGAATCTTTTTATGATGTGCCTGAAAAGCATGCCAGGCAGGTGACCACTATAGCCGATCTATCAAGTCAAGCTTGGTTTTTGAGTTTTAATTATTTTTTCTTTTTTTTTTTGAAGTTTTAAAAATCTTTTATTTATTTATTTATTTATTTATTAAAGATTTGTCTCTTCCCCACCACCGCCTCCCATTTCCCTCCCCCTTCCCCAATTAAGTCCCCTCCCAGCCCGATCAGGGTTCCCTGTCCTGTGGGAAGTCCAAGGAACCCCCACCTCCATCCAGGTCTAGCAAGTTGAACATCCAAACTGCCTAGGCTCCCACAAAGCCAGTGCGTGCAGTAGGATCAGAAACCCATTGCCATTGTTCTTGAGTTCTCAGTAGTCCTCATTGTCCGCTATGTTCAGAGAGTCCAGTTTTATCCCAGGCTTTTCCAGACCCAGGCCAGCTGGCCTTGGTGAGTTCCCAGTAGAACATCCCCATTGTCTCAGTGTGTGGGTGTACCCCTTGCGGTCCTGAGTTCCTTGTTCATGCTCTCTCTCCTTCTGCTCCTGATTTGGACCTTGAGATTTCTGTCCGGTGCTCCAATGTGAGTCTCTGTCTCTGTCTCCTTTCATTGCCTGATGAAGGTTAATATTCAGGAGGATGCCTATATGTTTTTCTTTGGGTTCTCCTTATTTAGCTTATTTAGGACCACTAATTATAGGCTCAATGTCCTTTGTTTATGGCTAGAAACCAAATATGAGTGAGTACATCCCATGTTCCTCTTTTTGGGTCTGGCTTACCTCACTCAGGATAGTGTTTTCTATTTCCATCCATTTGTATGCAAAATTCAAGAAGTCCTTGTTTTTCACTGCTGAGTAGTACTCTAATATGTATATATTCCATACTTTCTTCATCCATTCTTCCATTGAAGGGCATCTAGGTTGTTTCCAGGTTCTGGCTATTACAAATAATGCTGCTATGAACATAGTTGAGCATATACTTTTGTTGTATGATAGGGCATCTCTTGGGTATATTCCCAAGAGTGGTATTGCTGGATCCTGGGGTAGGTTGATCCCGAATTTCCTGAGAAACCGCCACACTGCTTTCCAAAGTGGTTGCACAAGTTTGCATTCCCACCAGCAATGGATGAGTGTACCCCTTTCTCCACAACCTCTCCAACAAAGGCTATCATTGGTGTTTTTTATTTTAGCCATTCTGGAATCATAGGAAGCTCTGAAAATGGGTGTTAGGAGAAGTTGCTGTCCCAGGGGACAAGCGTTAAAACTGGAGGCACTTAAGCAGAACCACAGTAACAGAAAGATCTCAGCTTCCCTTGCAGTTAACTGCGGAACCAGCAGTGCTTGTGGCTGGAAGGTGGTCATCATCTGCCTCATCTGTGGCTGCTACTGCAGGATCAAGGCGATGATGACACCAACCAAGGGTTCAGAGATGCTAATGACCCAAGGAAGCTATAGAGACTATAGAGACTGGGAAATTGGGCCAGAAGTTAAATAGGCAGAGGTCAGATTCGTTTCCTTTCAGGGAGCTGAAAATCTTCTTGCTAGCTCATTCTCATCACTGTTCATCAGGATCCCTCACGTCCTGTCACGTAACTGTGAGCAGGGCATTTGATGATGCTCTCATCTTCCTTGACAGAGGTCTGAAAGGTCAGCCACTCATGTTCTCCGTCTTGCCCTTCAGGAGAGCCGGCCACTGGAGAATGAGACTAATTACAAATGCATTAGAAGCAGGTAGCTTTCTAGGTTTCAGAAAATGTTTCATAGCCACGGCAAATCATAATCCTTCCCAATGAGATCTTCCTAGCTAGCCTAGTGTACTTCCTGAAACCACGCAATTACTTGGAGATTAGTGTCATTTTACTTGGGGGTTTGTATCTACACTGATCTCAAACTTCTGGATTCAACGGGTTTTCCAATCCCATCTTCCTCCTATAACTATAGACATTACCACCATGCCCAGTGAGTTTTGTGTCTTCAGAAATAAAATGGTGTTTAATATCGGGCACGAGTGTATGACAAGCCAGGAAAGATTAGGTTTAATTTTCATATTCAATCAATAAAGCTATCTAATCATCTTCCCCAAAGACATACAAGGAACAGAAAGCAGAGGAACCTATACTTGACCTATCTGAGGGCAGAGTGGGGGAGGAGCGAGAGGGAGAGAGACAGAGACAGAGAGATCAAGAGAAATCTCAGTCTGTATATGAAGCTAGCATGATTTTTAAGGTCCTCTTTCTTCCATAAACAAGTCCACCACTTTAGATTTTTGAGAGGCTAGAGACAAAAATAATTGCTCTCTTTCCTATTGTTTATTTCGTCACTTGAAGATCAAAGGGAACTTGAACAGAGCTAAGTAGTGGCAGAGATCACCCAGAAGGAAACTTGTATCTGTATCAAACCTTGGTAGGCCCGATCCTTCCCAATACCTTTCCAGCAATGCACAGTAGAGCTAAGAGGGGTCCCAAACTTGACTTTAGGGCTATGGGTCCCTATCCGCTGTATTTCCCAGCACGATTATCTTCTCTGCCCCAGTCTCTATTCATATGAGTACACTTATCCCTGTCCTACTGAGTTCTGCAGGGTTGTTGAGAGCATTGATGGGACAGGCAGCCATGGAAATGATCCAAATCATAGAGAGTCCATTAAGTAGAAGATATTTCTGTGTATTAGATGTAATAAGGGTATGATAGCTGGCCTCAATTTGAAGCAACAAAATAAGAAGCAGAAAGCAATTTTTATTTTCTGAAATAGGGCTTCACCGTGCAGTCCTGGCTAGCTTTAAACTCTAGCTCCTCCTGCTTCTGTGTTTCCAGTGTTGAGCTTACAGGCATACCCCTCCAGACCTGATTACATTTTTGTTTGAAATAAAAATTTTCCTCATTATGAAAACATTACTTAATTATTGGAAATGTACAGCAGTAACAGGAAAAACCCAAACAAGCCCTTAATATTATATTTAACATTATTAAATTACATGTTCCTCTTAATCCCATCTAAACACAGGTAGCTTGAGTGATTAGGATTTTTGTCTATTTTCTTCCAGTCTTCCTTCCCCGCAATAAGGGCAAGGACTGTGCCTGTTTGCCTGTATTTGGAGCCTCTATCACCATGACAAACACAGTAGATTCTCCATAAACGCTTTCAGTCGACTGGCCCACCTATTGGAACGTGCAGTTTTGCATCCCACTTTGTCTGCTTCGGCCTGAGACTGTGTTTTAATATTAGCATCCTTTCAAAACATCTTTTTAAATGTTTCCCCTGAATTCCATCGTATCACTGCATCACTGCACCCGTACTCTATTAGAAGACATTTAGCTTGCTTCCAGCCTTCCACTGCTGCAATCAATCAAAGCTGAGATAAATATCCCCACAGTGTGCGTCATGTCCGTACATGTTGCTTTTCTCTGAATAAATTCCTAGCGGTGGGATTCTTGGCTCAGCACAGTGGAAAGGCTTCTAATACATACACCATTTTGTCTTCCCCGAAAGCTGTACCAGTTTGCTTAGCCACCAGTGATATTGGCATTTTCCTTTCAAATGGGCCTGCTTTTGATTTTGACTTTGTCATATTCTACCTCTATTATTTTTTCCTTTGCAACTTCTTCCACTGCATTTATTCTCAGAAGTCCTCAGGGACGATCCTTTAGGATGATAAAAGGTCAATTTGTATGCAGTTCCTGCTTTTGCAATGCAATGTATTCAAGAAAGCTTTATCATAAGATGGTCTACACCCTGGGAAACAGACTAAGCTCATGCATACCCATGGCGGTATTCACCTATACTAATGGGATCGGTTTCATCACCAGAAACAAACAAATGTGTAGATTCAGGCTGCACGGAGGTGAAGTATAGGTGTTCATCAATCAATTGTACCAAAGCACAGCACTTGCTTTTAAATGGTTCTGATGTTTTGACTTTTAGGGAATTTTTAGGTCAGGTAAACTTCTAAAATCCCCTTTCTGAAGTTAGAAGAGCCTTACTATATAGGCCTCTTCCACCATCAGGTGAAAGCGAGGGCTCAGAAAGGCCTAACATCAGCTAAATGTAGTGGACACTGTGGTGCCATCAGTGCTTTCGACAGCTCTGCCCTTGACCCTGCCCCCAGCCCCTGGCTGAAAATCATGGATGATTTGGAAGCTATTTTGAAGGCTGAGGTTTGGAATGAACAAAATTCAGTAAAGCCTTCAATGGGAAGGTAGGACAATAAACTTGCTCAATATCACCTGAGAAAGCTACACATGATTGGTTCCTTCTAGGACATAGAGGACAGGTTCCAAAGATGATGTTCAGACATTAATCATCTACATTAATCATCTCTGTGCCCACAACATCTAGCCAAGTGCCAAACAAGCTCATGGTGCACCAACCAATACATGTATGTAGAACGATCGAATGAGTGAGTGGCCGGTTGGTTTGTTAGTCGGTGCATCTTGGCATTTCTTGGTTAGTCCCTGATATATTCAGTGACTGGCTTTTATTATTACCTCCCAACCTTCTCTCTCCTGTTTTACCTTCTTCCAAGGAGCTTTGCTTAAGGTCCAAAAATGTGATGTTCTGTAACTATACCCTTGGGTAAAAAGAATACACTCTAGGGTCATGTGGATTGAGGTGTTCCTCCACCTATCTGCCGTGTATGGTATTGGAAAGTTATTTATCATTTCTGAACCTCAGCTTCTCTATCTGTAAAATGAAACTAATGAAGTTTACCTCTTGGGCTGTTGTGAGCAGTAAATGAAATAATGTATGCAAATGAGCATTGTTATTGTCATAAAATAAACACCGTGTGGTTGGTAGCTGTATTGGTTTCCCTGTGGCTTCTGTAATAAATTGCCACAAGTTTTGTGGCTCAAAACAACAGAAATTTATTCTCTCATACTTACTTCTAGAGGCCAGAAATCTGAAATCAGTTTCAGTGGGCTGAAATCAAAGTGTTGGCAGGATTTTACTCCCTCTGCGAACTCCAGGGGAGAATCTGTTTCTTGCTTCTTCCAGTTTAAAGCTGCTGCCAGAATCCTATGGTTTGTCATTATATCTTCAATCTATGCCTCTGTGGTCATTTAAGTTTTTCTTCTCTATGCATGCCTAATTTCCTTTTGGTTTGTGGTATATGGATACACGGGTTGTATTTAGGATTTGCATAAATCCAGGATGCTCTCTATATACGACCTAGAACTTCCTGTGCTGCTTTGATAGTTCTGAATTATAAAAGAGTTCAGAGTACTATCTGTGATTTCCTTTGCTCTTGCTTGGCACGTGTCCAGTTCAGCAGGAAACATTCTCTCCTCAGCTAGCCTCCCTATCAGCTAGACCACTTAGACTCCACCTGTCCTCAGCCTGGGAAATTATTCAAGCAAGGCAATCACATCTTCCCACGAGAGCCCAAGAGCTCTCTTGCTTACCTTGGGATTTCTGTTGCTGTGCTTAAACCCCATGAGTATAAACAGTTTGGGGACAAAAAAGATTTATTTGCGCTTACAACTCTCAGGTCAACTCCATTGTTTAGGGAAGTCAGGGCAGGGACCTAGACGCAGGAACTGAACAAGAAGCCATGCTTACTGGTTTGCTGTTCATGGCCTGCTCAGCCTGCTTTCTTTCTTTTCTTTCTCTTTTTTTTTGATGCTTACATCTTAGTTTCTTTTATCTATTTTTCTTAAACAAAAAGCAGGCATAAAAATACAATTACATTACTACAAAGTTGCAGCAAAATAAAAAATAAATCAAGAGGGTATGATTTTTTTTGTTCAGGGGGACAGCTGATCAAAGATGACTCTCTAAATCATGCAGTTTATAACTTATTACAGTTCTAAACAAAAGTCACCACAGGGAAGGGAACAAGGCAAGGCCCCAGGGCACAACACTCAGCACTGTCACACAGCGCTTGTCAAAGTGCTTTAACTTTGGTTGTGGCACCTCCACGAGCCAGGGGAGCTGAAGCCACCTTCAGGCAGGAAAGGAGAATCAGTATCAGTCAAGGGGCCCCGAGAGCTCAGAGGCTACTTTTTCTACTTGGGGTTTCAGCATGCTGCTCTAAGCATCTCTGTAAGGTCTGAGATTCTTCACATCACCCCGGGAATCTAACAGACTGACTGCCTCAGCAGGGAACTTCGAGCGCTTCTCACCAGATCTACACATGAACTGATGCAGGGCCTCCTCCAGGGTCCATAGCCCCCCAAAGGTCATAGCCCCCAAAGGTCGGCCAGAAACGTCAGCCTTTCTGTTGGATTACTAGCTCACTTATCCTTGAGTTAACCAGGGCATTTGAAATTTACAACTGAACTTTTTTTTAATTTTGCTTTTCTAAAAGCAATGCTTAAAAATTAAATTTACATTAATTTCTATCAGCATTACCAGAACTTAGTTTTTCTTTTATTTCTGTCTTTTTTTTTTTATTTTCACAAAGCAAAAGTGTTCAGCCAAGGAAACCTGACATTCCTTTCTTTTAGTTCCCAATTGGAGGTATTCATGGCTCTGGGACAAACTGAATAAAGGAAGCAACATTTGCTCTGATAACCATCTATCTAGAAGGTTTGGGAGCCTCAAGAAAAACCAAAACTGGCACACAATTGGGTTGCTCTTGTAATGACCATTGGGCTGGGAAAACCAGCAGGTGTGTGCACTGATGTGCATGCAAATTACAACAGGGAAAACAAATTCTTTGCTAAGGTCAGTTTTTTTTTTTACTCGAAATTCTGTTACTTGGACAAATGACCTTATAAATCCTTTTGTTAAACCATATATGAAGAAGCTCCATGAAGAGATTTTTTTTTTGCCACTCAGAATGTTTTATTCCCCTGAATCCTTCACACCACAATTCTCTAAACTCTAATACATATATACACACACAGCATCTGAACTTTAAACTTCTGCCTTTTTTACTCAAATACTTCAATTATTCATTTGTAAACTTGACATTGTTTTACCTTAATAAAGTTTATTAATATATAAACAAACTTTATTAAATATATTGTATAATATATATTTAATAATATAATACATAAATATATAACCAAGAACATAACATATAAATATATAATTAATGATATAATAATTAATATATATTGATAAACTTTATTAAATATTTATTAATATATACCCTCCAATTAAGAATAGGATAGAACCTCCCATAGTGTGACAAACTCTATACAAAATATTAATTCAGTCTCTGTTTAAACAACTCTAATGAATGGAAATAGTTCTTCTATATAAATTTTATATATTTTCATTTTTAAACCTGAAGAGAGAAGTTAGGGAAGGAGGGAGGGAGGGAAGGAGGGAGGGAGGGAAGGAGGGAAGGAGGGAAGGAGGGAGGGAAAGAGGGAGGAAAGCTGTGTTCTGAACCAGAGCTACAGAGCACAGCTGCTTCCAGAGAAACGTCAGCCTGCTTTCTTTTTTTTTAATTTTTATTTTTATTGAGAAAAGGAAAAAAAAAGTTTCAGCCTCCTCCTAGCCTCCCATTTCCCTCCCCCTCCTCCCACCCTTCTCCCCCTCCCCCCACTCCTCTCCCCCTCCCTCTCCAGTCCAAAGAGCAGTCAGGGTTCCCTGCCCTGTGGAAAGTCCAAGGTCCTCCCCGCTCTGTCCATGTCTAGGAAGGTGAATATCCAAACTGGCTAGGCTCCCACAAAGCCAGAACATGAAATAGGATGAAAACCCCGTGCCATTGTCCTTGGCTTCTCATCAGCCCTCTTTGCTCCTCATGTTCAGAGAGTCCGGTTTTATCCCATGCTTTTTCAGTCATAGTCCAGCCTGCTTTCTTATACCACCCAGGTCCACCTGCCCAGGGATGACACTTCCCACAGTGAGCTGGGCCCTCCCACACCAATCGTTAATCAGGGCAATACTCCATAGACATGCCTATAGGCCAATCTGATGGAGGCGTTTTCTCAATTAAGAGTCTCTCCTCCCAGATATATCTAGATTTGTGTCAAGGTGACAAAAATCAACTAACACTACCCTCCTGCTGCTACAGAGCTGCCTTCTATGGTCTCTTCTGGTCCATTGCTTCCAAGCATAACCCTGTGTGGCTCTTTGCGTCCTGTGCTGTGTTCTCCCTCCTCCTGGCTATGAATGTCACTAATTAACTGTTGCCTGTTTCATACGTGCAATGACACATGTCATTGTGATTGTAATGATTGGTTGTCAACTTGACACACCTGGAAAGAGGGAACCTTAATGGAGGAATTACCTCCATCAGATTGGCCTGTGGGTATGTAGGTGGGTAAATTGTTTTAATGACTGATAGAGGAGGCCTTCAGCACTCTGTGGGTGGAACTTCCCTGGAGGCAGACCTGTGGGAGCAAACCAGTAAGCAGTGCTCTTTCCTGGTTTCTGCTTCAAGCTCTTGTCTTGAGTTTGCCTTGGTTTTCTCTCAGTGATAGACTATAACCTGTAAGCTCGAATAAACCCTTTCCTCTCCTAAGTTGCCTTCCTATACACTAAGGATAAGGAAGCAGAGAGGGAAATCAGAGAAGCATCACCTTTCACGATAGCCACAAATAGCATAAAATATCTTGGGGTAACTCTGACCAAGGAAGTGAAAGATCTATTTGACAAGAACTTTAAGTCTTTGAAGAAAGAAATTGAAGAGGACACCAGAAAATGGAAGGACCTCCCTTGCTCTTGGATTGGGAGAATCAACATAGTAAAAATGGCAATTCTACCAAAAGCAATCTATAGATTCAATGCAATCCCCATCAAAATCCCATCAAAATTCTTCACAGATCTGGAGAAGACAATAATCAACTTCATATGGAAAAACAAAAAACCCAGGATAGCCAAAACAAACTTATACAATAAAGGATTGTCTGGAGGCATTACCATCCCTGACTTCAAACTCTATTACAGAGCTACAGTAGTGAAAACAGCTTGGTATTGGCATAAAAACAGAGAAGTCGACCAATGGAATCCTTACTATATTTAAATAGTAGTCCTTACTAATTTTTTAATCCACCTAAAAGTTGCTTTTCTTGTTTATTTACTCAACTGTTTCCTATGACCTTATTTTTTAAACAGCATAATTAAGAACCCCAGTATACTGATTCTCGATTTTCTCTTGTTATGTTTCTTCTATGCCATTTTTTTTTTTGGTGTGTAGTTCTTGGGATGGAACCCAGGGCTTTGAGAGTGCTAAGTATATATTCTACCACCAAGTTGCAGTCCGAGCTTTTTAAGAGTGCTAAGTATATATTCTACCACCAAGTTGCAGTCCGAGCCCTTCCCTTCCCTTCTTATTTAGCTTATATTACATGATCTATCATCTCAATATCTTGCCACTATCAAAAACTCCTCTTTTGCTCCGAATTTTGACTGCATGCATCTAATATAGATGAATTCTTTATTCATTTTTTTACTAGCAGGATTTCATTATGCATCAAAGGCTGGTCTCAAACTTGGGGTCCTTTGACTTCTGCCTCCTGACTGTTTAGGAGTTACATGTGTGCACTTTTACACCCAGCTTTTAGTCAAAGAAACTGTAGGGTAAGTTAGACTCGAATTACTATGAATTCATGATAAGTGAGCATTTGTTAAGTCTAGCGTACCAAAAGCTTCTTCTTTGATTAAAAAAAAAACACTAAAATTGAGTAGGAAAGTAAAAAAAATTAACTTTCTAAGTTCACGAGAATAAACAGAGCAGAAAAACAGATCACAGAGGATAAGAAATGTAAATAAATATTTACAAGACGGAAAAAAGAGAAAATAGCAGATCTGAAAAGGCAAAAAACAAAAAAAAAGAAAAAAAGAAAAGAAAAGAAAAACAAGTTTATGCAATGAGTAATACCAAAGAGAGGGAACCCAAAAGCCCTGGAAGGCTCAGGAATTGGAGCAAAATTGGAAGGGCAAAAGAGGAGAACTGAAAGTTTTTTTTTTTCTATTGAAAGCTTGTATGAGAAAGAACTACACTCTGAATCTCTTTCTTTCATCCTGGCAAGACATAGAAGATTCATTTTATAGAGAAACTGAACCAGGGAGACTTTAGACTGGAAAATGCAACACCCAGAGGAAGGCACCATAGAAGACTGTTCAATTAAGGAACCAGTTCTTCAGTGTGGAGACCACAGTAACTGTTGTACTCCTGAGTTTCAGAAATGGAGGCAGTTTTATGAATAATTGTCAGCCAAGGATCGCTCTCTAAAGAAACCGAATAGCCCAGAAAAGAGAGCTACAGATAACGGGGTTTCTTACATTCATACTAGTACAGGATGACAGAGATGCTCACTGCAAGCGAGAACCATAGCAACTGATCTCAGGAATCAATGGGAAGCATTATAACTATTCTATGATGTTTTCAATTAAAAACTCTCACTATCAGGTATAAAAGTATAGGGACACAAGATGATGAAATAGTAAGGCAGGCACTTATTTAGTTCATGGTAATTGAAAACATTAGGAGCTTTCAGAATTATGTGGTTTTTTAAATTTAAGTAATTTGAACAGCTCTTTCTTTCTCGTAGTATAGTATAATTTACAACACAAAGCAAACCTCCTTTCCATGCCTTGGCATGGAAATTGTCACAGGCCGTTCCAAGTCCAGATCAGCTTCCAGCATTTTATATTGTGGGCTTTCAATCTTGTGAAATATCAGAGCACTCTTTTAATATGATTTTTCCAGCCTCACTTCTGCTGGGGATAGCTTCATTCTTTTTGTCACGACCATTTCCCTCATTTATGTTGATAAGTTCATCTTCAATACATTTCTCTGTCTGCTTTTCTTAACTCTTCCCTACGATCATTTGATGACCCTCCATCTTTTTTTAAGTTAAGGCTGAAATTGCCTCTTTTAAAAAAGACCTGCCTCGTTAAAATTAAATAGTTGATGACTAGCCATAGCCTACCACCTTAACTAATTCTTGAGATCTAGGCGCAAGTTTTACAGCAGTAGCTTCACCTATGAGAGCAGCTTCACTATACAGAGCAGCATTAATCAAATCGTGCAGACTTCTAAAATGATTAAAGCAGCCTTTACTGGAAATAACTTCACTACTTTGGCCTGAACAGTAGCCAAAATGATTGGAATATTTTTATTATCGTCCTCAATTCAAACTAGAGGCAAACACTCCATTTCAACCATAAGAAGCTTTCTGTCTCCAACACAATTTAAACTAAAAGATGCCTGTGCAAGTTTATCTCATTTTTTTTGGTAGCATTCATTGAACTTTTCAAAATTATTCACAGCCCAGCTTCGTGCAGGCCTCATCTATCTTAGCTTTGCTGTTGCCATTTTCAAATTACATCCAATTTTACTTCAAGCATTTTTACTTTCTAACTCTTCGCATACTTTCATCTTTATTAGCCAATTCCCTCTTTGGACTATCCATTAGTTTTCTTAAAAAAATTATGAGGATTTATTACTGGGAGATAATAAGAAACACTAAAGCAGTACTTTGTGATCTGAGAGTCAACTGAATTATAGAAGCACAGTAAACCACTCACCAACAGATTTTGAAAGAGGTGACATGGTCCTCTTGTACATCTGTCATTTATAATACATAATGATTAATGAGGCTGATGAGCCAGCAGCAACATTTTCACTTAATGCAATTACTCTCAGTTAAAATACTGTGATAACTGAAAGCTGAACTGTGTTGCTGGGAGACTGGTGGTAACTGAAATCTTTGCACAATGAAGATCGCTTCTGTTGATGATTGCCCTTCAGCCCACGAAACAGCTGGCTTTCTGCCCGATTGCCTGCACCGAAGCCTACCACTTAATAATCCTTAAAAAAAATCTTCCATTAAAAATTTAAATAGAAACCCTGGCTTGGTGGAACACGCTTACAACACAAGCACTTAGAAAACAGAGGCAAAGACAGAAGGATCATGAATTCAAAGATATCCCAGGCTACATCGTGAGGTCTTGTCTCAAAAATTAAAAGTCTAGATGAAAACACTAGTCACTAGAAAAAAGCCTTGAAAATGAAAGCAAGAAACCACACAGATACACACACACATAAATACAAAGAAAAAATAGACTCCAAGGAAAGAGATAATGCAGAGAGCACAAGAATATAAAAGCTAGCTAATTAATATCCTTAGAGGGTAGCATATTTTATCCAAGGAACACAAGTGTAACTATTAAAAAGAAATAGAGGGTAAGAGTTAGCTATTAGAAATTAAAAATAGTATAAACTAACTAAAAAGCATCACTGGCAGTTTTGTAACATGAAGATTCTTACCGCAGAAACTAAAGCAAAGATAGTAATTGAAAATTGGAGAGAAAAGAAATAAAAAGAGAGAATCAATCCAGAAGGCCAAATTTAATCAATAAAAGTTATAAGAAGTGAGAAGAGAGAAAATGGGTAGTAGATTTAAAAATAAATAGTGTCAAGTTCCCAGAAATAAAGGACATGCGTATCTAGATTGTAACTTCCAGCAACTGCCCAGTTCTGTTAATGAAAAAGTCTCACCAATGGCAAATTATCAGGACAACTTAGAACATTGTGGATGACAAAAAGATATTAAAAGCTGTCAGAAAGAAAAATCAGGTCACAGCCAAAGGTTAGAAAACCAAAAGACAATTTTCAACAGGCATATTAGAAGTTAGAAAACAAGGAAATACAGTTTAAAATTTTTGAGGTGAAATTATTTTTATTTATTTGTTTTTTGGGTTTTGTTAATTTTTTTTTGATTCAGGGGCCTGATATGTAGCTGAAGCCAGCTTTGAACTTGTGGTCTTCCTGTCCCACATCCCTAAATGCTGGGATTATAGGCACATGCTACACACCGTAGATGGGAAAAAATACCCTTAAACAGGAAATATATATTTAGCAAACGTATTATCAAGATTTAGGAACAAATGTTTTCTGATATGCAAAATCTAGTCTAAGAGAACTTCCCTCCTTAGAAAGCCACTTGTGGAAGTGCTCAAAGAGACGCAAATCATTTAGATCCAGGAAGTGGATGACTCATTGGAAGAGATAATAGGGAGCAGCCATATTGATAGCTATCCTGTGTGCCTAGTGGCTAATCACCTCAGAATGGAGGAAGAAGATGGAGGCCTGCATGCCAGTTACCACCATTCAGACAATGCAATAAATAGGGTTCCCAATGTCTTTGGATTAAAATAAACAGTAGTGGGAGTGGGCTATTTTCTAATTCCTGTGTTGGGACTGAGCATATACTGGGCAAATGCTCTACCACCAATCTCCATCCCCAGCCCTAGTTTAACTTTTTGTTTTGAGACAAGGGTTCACTGTATAGCTCAGACTGTCCTGATACTCATGGTCGTCCTGCTGTCCTAGCCTTTCAAGTAGCTCGAATTATGGGCCTGTGCTATCAGGTCTGGTAAAGAAAGGGACTTAAGAAATATTTGTTTTATATATATATACATATATATATATGTTGTGAATAAAAAAATATGGTTTTTAAAAAATTGATTAAACAACAATGATTGTCACTCTAGGAAGAATAAAAGGATATAGAAGAAGGGAAACATAACAGCATACCATTTGGCTGCTAGTAAAAGATATTGACAGCCATCAAAATGCAAAACTTCGGAAGTATCTGCCCCACACAGAGAACTCCAGGCAACTAAGGAATGCTGACAGTGGGAGAAATAGTCTTCCCCACAGAAGATCACACCAACTCTTTATCCAATGCTAAATGGTCAGCCCTGAAAACATACACACTAGTAACATTATATGAACAGAGCAGGTTGTATTTATATATTTAGAAACACACACACACACCACCACCACCACCACCAACAACAACAACAGCAACAATTAATGAAAAAAGAGGCCACAAATTTCATGGTAGTGTTGGAGGGAGGAAAGAGAAGAGAAGAGAAAAATGATATAATTATGTTATAATATCAAAAATTCTTTTTTACAAATGTGAAATGTACTAGTGCTACAGCTGTTATAACAATGGAGGATGACGAAAGGTGACTGCTTCTGTGTGAATGTCAGCATTACATTATCCACATAGTTTCTATTGCATGGACCTTTAGGACTGAGAACACTTCAAGTCCCCTCTTATTACAAAAATTAAACCAAAAGCAAAATAAAATGAGCCAACTCCCTAGCCGAATAAAATACATCTCTGTCTAATAATACTTCAGCTGTTTCATTTCTCACCTCCTCCTTATCAAGATCCAATGTATTTTTTAAAAAGAAAACAAACTATCTTTTTTCATTATACATATGAATAAAATGGTTTATATTTAATCCCTGTATTTTCTCTGAAAAAAAGCTATTTCCTCTGAAAAATAAGGTAGTTTGGCAAGGTTTCAGGGCACAAGAACTGTATACATAAAATCAATGATCTCCCTGTAAGATATATGTTTTCTGAAAAACGATCTAAAGATTCAATGTAATCCCAATCCAATTCTACTACATATTTTCATAAAATTATCAAACTTCTAATATAGATATAAAATATTTATTATATACTATATATATTTATATGTCCAAAGGACTTAGAATATGAAAATAATTTTGAAAAAATGAAAGTAATTTTATAAACAGCAAATTTTGAACTATAGTAATCTAGACAGTGTGGTATTATGTAAAATAGACACATGAATTTAACATACACATTCAAGTTATTTTTGATGAAAACACTGTGGAGATTTAGCTGAATATCCTAGCACACAAACTGAACCCTATCATTGCTTCACATTATGCAAAAAGTGTATTGTACATGTAAGTGTAAAGCCTAAACTTAAAAAGCTTCTATAAGAAACATCATGGCTGGAGAGATGGCTCAGCAGTTCAGAGCACTTGCTGCTCTTGCAGAGGACTGGAGTTCAATTCTCAGCACCCACATAGTGACTCACAACCACCCATAAACTCCAGTTTCAGAGGAATGGACGTCCTCTTTTGACCCTGTGGACAACAGGCACACCCACGGAGCATATACACACATTCAGGCCAAACACACGTGCACATAAAATAAACAAATCTACTTTAAAAGCTAACATAGTTAAGAGGGGCTGAAGAGACAGTTATGCAGTTAAGAGTGTGTACTGCTCTTGCAGAGGACCTGAGTTCAGTCCCCAGTATCCACACTGGAGAGCACACAGTTACCTATAATTCTAGCTCCAAGGGCTCCATGCTATCTTATGGCTGCTGCTGTTATTTGGACTCACATACACTCCACCCTCCACAGATATACTTATGTACATATAATTAAAACTAAAAAGGAACCATAATAGGGAAAAATCTTTGTGACCTTGCAATAGGCAGAATCTTCTTAGGATGTACAAATATGAACGATCCAAGAAATGTGAGTAAGTTATACTTTATCAAAATTTCTGTCCTACAAAAGCTACAACTAATTCTTAGTTGTATAAAGAATATATATATGAGCCGGGTGGTGGTGGCGCACGCCTTTAATCCCAGCACTCGGGAGGCAGAGGCAGGTGGATCTCTGTGAGTTCAAGGCCAGCCTGGTCCACAAG
>NW_004949115.1:2486779-2509596 GCF_000317375.1 Microtus ochrogaster
AGAGAAGTAAGGGACAAATGGTATGGAATTCTGAAATAATAAAAATAAAAAAACAAAAAAATACAAAGAAAGTTCAGAGAGGTAGCACATGTCTAAAAACTTGTCATTTAGGATGCTGAGGCAAGATATATGTCCAGACCAACTTAGGCTGCATAACAAGACTTTGCCTAAGAAACAAAACAACAACAAAGAATTAAAAGAAGGCCACAGACCTAGAAAAAAATGATTCATATTCATAGTATATAGCTCAGATAAAGGACATGTACCCAGATTATATAAAGAACACTTACAGCTCAATGGCAAAAGTTAAAGGAACCCTTTAGGTGCTGCTACAGAAAATGTAAATTAGTGCAGCCTCAATGAAAATCAGTATGAAAGTTATTAAAAGCTAAAAATAGAAAAGTTACATGATCTAGCTGTGCCACTCCTGAATATATACCTAGAGGAATGTATGTCAATTTATGTAAGAGACAGTTGCATATCAGAGTATATTGAGGCATTATTCACAATAGCCAAGATAGAGGATCAACCTATGGGTCTCCCAAAGAGTGACTGAATAAAAAAATGTAGTATGTATACACATGTTGGGAGAGGCTGTTAGTTCGTTTCCAGGTGCTTAGTTCCAAAATAATCACATAGAAACTATATTATTTAAATCACTGCTTGGCCAATCACTTAAGCATATTGCTAGCTAGCTCTTATATTTTTGGTTAACCCATTTCTATTAATCAGTATTGCCACATGGAGGTGGTTTACCCACCAGGTTTCATCCAGTGTCTGTCTCCAGTGGGGCTACATGACATTTCCCTGACTCTGCCTTCTTTCTCCCAGCATTCAGTTTAGTTTTCCCCACCTAGCTCTATTCTGTCCTATCACAGGGCAGCTTCTTTATTAACCAATGGTATTCACAGCATACAGAGGGGACTCCTACATCATATACACAAGAAATATTTATCTATAATAAAGAGTAAAATGATGTCACATGTTGGAAAATTGATAGATTCTGAGATCATCATGTTAAACAAATAAACCAGACACAGAAAGATAATTTTCTCACATAGGTAGAAACTAGGGAAAAAAAGAACTGAAGATAGTAGAGGGGCTGGCTATAAGGGAAGTGCTGGGGTGTAGTTTACTGGTATTGTACTTGCCTGGCATTTATTTGTGAGGCTGTAGGTCAAATACTAGCACTGAAAAAAACACCCCCCAAAGTACTAATATACTACAACATTTATGAATTAAAATTCTTATGACAAGTTTATTAATTATTTTTGTCATTGCTGTAATCAAATACCTGACAAGAACCAGCAAGAGTAGATGAATAAGTTTTATCTTACAGTTTAAGAAAGGGTAGAGCTCATGATTGTAGGGATGGCATTACGGAAGGAGCATGAGGTGGGTGGTCATATTACATCCACAGTCAGGAAGCAGAAAACAGACAGGAAGTAGGATCAAGCAATTAATCCTCAAGGTCTGTCCCCTAGTGACTCACTTCTTCCACAAGGCTCCACATTCGTAAAGATCTCAAGCCCTTCTAAATAGTGCCTCCAGCTTGTGACCAAGTGTTTAAACATATGAGTCTATAAGATCAACATATGAAGTTATGTGATAGGTGATTACATTTATATAAAGTATCTTGACTGAGCTAGTCGTGTCAAAGGTACATAGCTGTCTAAACACATCAACTGTTCCTTCAAGATTGGTGCATTTTAATGCATAATTTATAGATCCTAAAGCTGATTAAAACAAAAGAAATCACTATTTTCAATGATATACCTGGTCATCTAGAAAATTCAAAATAACATACAGATTACCAGTGAAAATTAATAAGTGTATTATTACCTATTGTATTTCCATGTGCTATAAAGCTTAGAAAATTCAATTGTAAAGCTCCTATCATTATTTTGGGTTAAATCTTGGGAAAAGAAGAAGACATGAATGAAAAATTTTATTTGAAAAAATCCAAATAAAATCAGTTTATTTAACATTATTGCAATACCTATTTTTAATCTTGACAAGAGTTCCATGGAAATATAAAAATCCCTAAAACTGTAAAACCAAGAAAAACAACTTGAATATCCTTCTAAAGAAAGAATTACTTGAAAACTGAAAAACAGTACTTCAACTATATATCTCTGGTGGGATCTTCACTAAGAGAAAAATAATTACAAATAAATCAGCAACTGCTTGGTTTAATCTTTAGTGTATCAGCAAAGATAGTTCTCATTTACCATCTGGCCCTGAATTGTATTTTTATTTAGGTAATCTTCCAAAAATGTATAGCAGTCAGAACAAAAGCATAATGAAAAATAATATCAACCATTTAGTGAGACTAGGGATGCTTCAGCTGGTAGAGTGCTTACTCAGCGTTCAAGAAACTCTGAGTTCCATCCCCACATGGAACTAAAGAATAAAACCAGATGTGGTGGTATGTACCTATAAGCCCAGTTCTTGGGAGGTAGAGGAAGTAGGAGCAGAAGTTCCAGACTGTTCTCTTCTACATAGCAAACTTGAGGACAGTCTGGGATGCATGAGACCCTGTCTCTAAAGAGCAGTAACAACTGTATTTGCCCCTTTTCTAGTGTGACTAAACACCTTGACCAAGGCAACTCATGAAAGAAATCATTTAGTTGGGCTTACAGTTTGCAAGGATTAAGAGTCCACCATGGCAGGACAGCATGGTAGCAAGAAGTAGGCATGGTAGTTGATGCAATATCTGAGCACTCGCATTGCAAAACTGCAGACTGCAAAGAGGTGGACTGGGAAAGGACCTAGTCTTTTGAAACTTCAAAACCCCACCCCCTAGTGACACACCTCCTCTAACGAAGAAGTCACATCTCCTAATCCTCTCCAGACTGCCAACTACTGGGGACCAAGTCTCAAGGATTGAGACTTATGAGGGACATTTCATTCAAACCACCAGGACACTTGAAAAGATATTTGATGTAACAATCAATTCGTATAAAATGAAGCTTGACATAAATCTGGAACAATACAGAATGTGCTGTCATGGCCTTTTGTCAGAAGGAGTGATTGAGCAAAAGGTACTTCCTCTTAAACAATTCATTCTTTTTAATGAGCAACCTTTTGTCTCCTTTGTTATTCTTTTTTGTCTTTTAAAATATATCGTTCATCTATTCCTGAGTCTGAAAAACCTTCATCTAAGATATCTTCGTCTGAGACTTCACTGACATACTCAGTTCTGTTCTTATTAGAGTCTGCAGTGCTGTTATCTTCATTTCAGTATTCACATTCTGATTCATCTAATAATCATAAAACATGTCCCTTTGTCAATTTCCTTCTTTTTGCCATTACAGGAGAAAAATTAAAAGAAAATCTTCCTTCTCAAATGATTTTTATTAAAAGCTAAGAAGATGCTATAAAACAAAAACCAAACAACATTGAAAAAATCTGATGTCTATCAGTAAAATGAAGAAAAACATCCAAGGCCTTTAAACAGAAAATTCTAAAGTAATCTGTGAAAGGAAATAAAAAAGAGACCCAAATGAATGGGCAAGTTATGAATGTCAGTATTGTAAAGACAATCTCAAACTTCAACAGGAATTTTCTTTACATATGGAAATTGACAAGACAAATCTAAAATCGGTGTGTGCTTTAGTTACTTCCCCCTTATTATAACCAAACAGATATCAAGAAAGAACTTAACAGCAGAAGAGGTTTATTTTTAGCTCATGCTTTGAAGGGATGAAGTCCACAAAGGTGGGGAAGCCATGGCAACAGGTTCTGCGAATGTGAGCAGCTGGTGACATCTATCAGCAGCCAGGAATCAGGGAGAGAGAAGTTTCTGCTCTCCTTTTTATTAATTCTGGATACCAGCCCTTGGGATGCAGCCACCGTTATTTGGGATGGGGTCTTCCCTCCTCAGTTAAACTTTTCTAGAAACTCCCTCCAGAAGAGACATGCCCAAAGGTGTGTTTCCATGGTGATTCTAAGCCTACTCAAATTGATAGTGATGACTAGCTCTCACAATGTAGAAATTAAGAAAATCAAGAAGAGCTAAGGCAGTCGTGAAAGAAGGTCAAAATTAAGCCAATACCAGAG
This sequence comes from Microtus ochrogaster, assembly GCF_000317375.1. NCBI lineage: Eukaryota > Metazoa > Chordata > Mammalia > Rodentia > Cricetidae > Microtus > Microtus ochrogaster. The sequence continues at coordinate 2,490,842 of NW_004949115.1, forward strand.
ATCAAGCTTTGTGGATAGAATCATTAAGCTAATATGATATTGAACTCTAAAACAAAATCCAAAATATGTCAAAGAAGATATTGCAGTTTAGGTTGGGGGTGGGGGGTCTTTTCAATAGATATAGTGCTTCTCAGAGAATCAGCACTTGGCTATCCATTCAGGGGAGAGTGCATAAGACCTTCCTCATAAGAGATACAAAAATGAACTCCAGATAATTCGCAGATACGAATGTGAAAGGTAACTGAAGCTATCGCCCAGGAAAAGGTTTAGTAGAGTACCGTTACAGAGTACAATGTGGAAGGTGCTCTCAAAACTGGGACCAAACAAGATAATCAGCTGGGCAGTGGTGGCACACACCTTAAATCCCAGCACGCGGGAGGCAGAGGTGGATGGATCTCTGTGAGTTCAAGGCCAGTCTGGTCTACAAAGCAAGTTCCAGGAGAGCCTGGGTTCTTACACAGAGAAACTATGGCTCGACCCTCTCCCACTCCCCCCAAAAACAAAAACAAACACACATACACATACATGAAAAAATTACAACTTACAAAATAAAATAGACATGGCTCTATATTGTTGTAAACAAATAACTGAATTAAACCAGCTTGGAAGAAACCTCTTTCTTATTGAAGAATCCCAATTATTAAATACAGAAGTAATAACTGAAATACATACTCATTATAGGCAAACACCACAGTAATAGTTATTGTAAGCATGAAGCATTTGTGGACCAAAACGAGTGGGTAAAAGTTTAAGGAGAAGCAAGGTATTAGAGTACTCTCAAAATAATTTCTCCAAATTCTCAGCAATTACAATGGTGAAAAACAGCAACTTTTGGGTTGTGAAACCTAGCAAATAACACATTCACCAATGATCTAGGTTGCTTTCACCAATAATAAGGGACATTGGCATCATGTACTCCTGATGTGATATGCTGTGAAGAGCACAATATCACATGTACTGTTCTTGTATATATGTATATGTATATATATAATCTCAAGTTAATCATGAGAAAAGATAGAAGGGCTGGAGAAGGCAGTAGCTTGTACCTGTTGCTCAGAATAGAAACAAGGAGAAAGACACATATACATCCAAGGCAGGGAAAAGTGGGAAATCTCCAAAGGATAAACTATAATAGAACTAAAGAGCTGGAGCTACTGAGTTTGAAATTACCACTGGGAAAGAGACCCCGAAATGTCGAGCCCTTGTTCGGTACTTCCTCATAAGGATATAAGAAGCAGCATGGTCATATTAAACTTGATATATGACAGGTAACTGTGGAAATCTTTGTGCAGGAATACAAATTGATTCACTTATAGTTCATCTGAACTTTGAATGGACGCACATTTTTCATTGATTTTTCTCCCTCATATTCACCATCCCATTTCCGCCTACTTCTAGAACCACCCACATCCTGAACATGATTGACTCATGCATGTGAATTAAACCACCATTGTACACAGCTTTACTGTGTCTTTTTCAGTGGCACTCCTCTCAATTTGAACATTTCATCTTGAGCATTTCAAGTGGCTTTGGTATTTTCTTGTCACTTTGAAATATGACATACACCTTCACCATAAACAGTGCTGAGATTATCCTGTGAACTTGTGGCTATTAGCACAGTCTATCACACGTTGAAGTTCATATGTAGAGATGTAGCGAGTATGCACTGGTCCAGTGCCTGAGGCTCAGTAAATAATACTGACAGAAAATATTAAAGGATGCAGTCACATGTTTAATTGTACTTCAAGAACATGAAATATTTTTCTAATAAAGTCCTGGGAAGCTGTTTTCTAGCTGTATCAAAGAGCATGCAGTGTAGACAATGGCTTAAACAGCAGTACATTTATTTTAGTTAGAGGCAGGCAAAAAGTCAGAGAGATGGACTTTGTGGTAAGGAAACCGAAGGCTTAGAGATCCATATTAAAGGAGTAGTGTAATTAGAAAATGTTTCAGGTACATGGTTAAAACCAAAAGTGTGTTTGCTCTTGCTTACTGTAAATGTCACTATAAGCAAATCACCTAACTTGAGTCATTCTTTTTCCTCATTCCTATAATGACATGATAAACTTAAAATTTAGTTTTTTTTAAAAACTATGTTAACTACATCAAACAAATTCTTTCATGAAAGAAATTATCTTGCAAGATGCATGGTCAATTATGCTTTTCAATGTAACACAATATCATTCAAGGTTATAACAGCTGCCATGTGAACCTTGCCTTTTCCATTTGCATTGTCGCTTTTTTCTTCTGTAAAATAAAGCTTTGAGCCAAGCAAGATGGTACATGTCTATAATCCTAGCACTCTTGTACCTGAGGCATGGAGAATGCAAGTTCAAGGCTACCTTGGGCAACACAAGCTTTGTCTCAAAAATCAAATAAATAAAAGAATGCCTGTTATAGACCATTATGCCTTATGAATACAGATGTAAACATTGTCAACAAAATACTTATGAATGAATCTGAGAGCATTTTCAAGGATTGGGTATCATGACCAAGTGGATTTTATCCTAGGAATGCAAAAGCTGTTCAATATAAGAAAATCAATCAATGTAAAAAGCTGCTTCAATAAAAGGACGACTAAAGTATGTGATCATCTCAGTTACATCAGGAGACATTTAAAAGAAAGCAAAATGACAACTTCTGGGAAGAGAGAAAGTATTACAAGTTATGTATCTAGTAAAGGGAAGAATGGCTAAGAGATATACAGAGCCACCTCTTACAGCTTAATATAAAGAGAGAGGCCATGTAAAGATGGGTTTAAAGAGACAATTCCTCAAAGAATATCTGTAAATGGGCAACAAGCTCACAGATTGACACCCAATCTCTTTTAGCTATAAGGAAATTCAAAACCACAGTGAGGTTTTACACACCCATTATGATAGCTATTATAAACTGTAAAAAATTAAACACAAAAAATATAGCGAAGGTTGGGGAGGGTATGGAGAAATAGACTTAATGTACAGAACACTTTGTATATTAGCAGTGAGAATATGAAGTGATGCAGTCACTGTGTAAAACAGTTTGACAGTTCCTCAAAAAATTGAATGTAGCATGATTATATGACTGAATAATTTTACTCCTAGGTACATAGTCAAAATAATTGAAAACAGGGACTCAAACAAATACATAAAATTATCATTTGCATAGCAGTACCATTTATAACATCCAAGAGGCCTAAATGTCTGTCAGTGAAAGCTTAGCTAAACTAATTGTGTAGTCATACAATGGAATATTATTCAGCCATAAAATAGAATGAAGCACTGATGCATACTCTGATGTGTTGACAAAGCTCAAACACCATGGAAAGACTTCAGATGCAAAAAGTTCTATGTTGTGTGATTAACTTATATGAAATATCAAACCTAAGTAACTCTATGGTAATTGTCAGGACTGTAAGGGAGAGAGAATGAATAAGGAGCAGTGACTTAATGGTTAAAGTGTTTTCTTTTGGGGTGATGAAAATGTTTTGAAACTAGAGAGGTGGGGTACATAACATTGTGAATATGCTAAATGCCACCAAACAGATGATTTTTATTTGTTGGTGTTTTTGATATAGGTTCTCACTATGTAGATCAGTCTGGCCTCAAACTCACAGAGATCTGCCTGCCTCTGCCTCCCAAGTGCTGGGATTAAAGATGTGCGCCATTATGCCCAATTAAGATTACTTTAAAATGGTTAATTATGCAACTGAATGCAAATGGTGTTTCTGTGGTTCCAGCACTTGGGAGGCTGAGACAGGAGGATTGTTTGAATCCTAGAGTTCAAATCCAGACAGAGCAACAGAGAGAAGCTACTGCAATAAAATGAGAGTAAATTAAATGGTTAGATTTTATGCCAAATTAAGAAGATTGTGCACATTAGTGGAGCAATCAGAATAAAAAGGCAATATAGAGTGTGGAAGAAACCATTTTATTATCTGACAATGATTTACTATTTAGACAATATAAGGCATCAAAACTCAAAAATAAAGTAAAAGAAGACATGCAAATGATCTACAGGTGTATGAAAAAATGCACAGCATCAATAATTATCAGAAAAATGTATGTCAAAACTCAGAGGAGGTCTCACTTCACTCCTATAAGAATAGATCTTAGCAAAAGAGGTCAAACTATCAAGTACTGGTGAAGTATGGAGAAAGGGGAACTCTCCTTGCACATATATGTTAATATGGCTGGAGAAAAACATAGCATTTCTTCAAGTAATGCATCTAGTCCTGCCATACAAACCATCAATGCCATTTCTGGGTGCACATTCAAGGAAGCAGAAACAGTATAATGAAAAGACATCTGAATCCCTATGCTTATTGAAGAACTGTCCACAATTTGTAAAACCCAGAATCAACTTAAATGCCTAACAATGAATAAAAAGAGAAAGGAAATTTTCTATATGTGCACATGATGAAATACTATATACTCATGAAAAAAGGAAATTATATCATTTGTGTCAAAATGGATGAAAGTGAAGTTGATGATGCTAAATGAAATAAGCCAAGCACAAAGAGACAAATACCATGCAATGTCAATCACATATGGATTCCGAAATAACTGAAGTCACAGAAGTTGTAAGTAGGGTGGTAGTTAGGAGAGGTTGCTGAAAATAGGGATAGGGAGAGTTAAGGAGAAAGTACTCAGCTACAGGCACATAGAGAACATTCTTGCATCTTATTATACAATAGTAATTGCACTTATTACACAAAGTAAGACTTATTTGAAATGACAAATACATTTATGATGTGGGATGCCCTTCTGTATGCTGTGAATGAGTGTTGCTTTCATTGGTTGATGAATAAAGCTGCTTTGGCCTATAGCAGGGCAACATATAGCTAGGAGGGGAAAGCCAAATTGAATACAAGAAGACAGTGTCAAGGAAGACACCAGCAGCTGCCAGGGAAACAAGATGTGAGTCACAAGCCTTGTGGTAAAACATAGAATAATAGAAATGGATTAATTTAAGTTGTAAGAGCTAGTTAATAATAAGCCTGAGTTAATAGGCCAAAGAGTTTGTAATTAATATTAAGACTGTTCATTTGTTTCTTGGTCACTCAGACCCAAATAATCACATAGAAACTGTTTCAATAACAACACTGCTTGGCCAATAGCTTAAGCTTCTTATTAACTAACTTTTTTTTCAGATTTGGATTTTTTTGATGTATTTTTTTTTCTTTTTTTTAATTTAGACGGAGGGAGAACATGAGCAAGGAAGTCAGGACCGTGAGGGGTACACCCATCCACTGAGACAGTGGGGCTGATCTATTGGGAGCTCACCAAGGCCAGCTGGACTGGAACTGAAAAAGCATGGGATAAAACCGGACTCTCTGAACAATGAGGGCTGATGAGAAGCCAAAGACAATGGCACTGGGGTTTGATCCTACTTCATGTTCTGGCTTTGTGGGGGCCTAGCCAGTTTGGATGCTCACCTTCCTAGACCTAGATGGAGTGGGGAGGACCTTGGACTTTCCACCTGACTGCTCTTCGGTCTGGAGAGGGAGGGGGAAAAGAGTGGGGGGAGGGGGAGTGGAGTGCAAGGAAGGGGAGGGAAATGGGAGGATGGGAGAAAAAATAAATAAAAAAAAGGTTTCTGTCTCTTCCCCGCCACCGCCTCCCATTTCCCTCCCCCTCCCCCAATCAAGTCCCCCTCCCTCGTCAGCCCAAAGAGCGACCAGGGTTCCCTGTCAAGGTCTAGCAGTTTGGATGCTCACCTTACTAGACCTTGATGTATTTTTTATTGAAAAAATTTTCTCCTCCTCCCCGCCTCCCATTTCCCTCCACCTCCCCCCAACTCCTCTCCCCATCCTCCCACTCCTCTCCCCCTCCCTCTCCAGTCCGAAGAGCAGTCAGGGTTTCCTGCCCTGTGGGAAGTCCAAGGCCCTCCCCCCTCCATCCAGGTCCAGGAAGGTGAGCATCCAAACAGGCTAGGCTCCCACAAAGCCAGTACATGCAGTAGGATCAAAACCCAGTGCCATTGTCCTTGGCTTCTCAGTTAGCCCTCCTCGTCAGCCACGATCAGAGAGTCCGATTTGATCACATGCTCCATCAGTCCCAGTCCAGCTGGCCTTGGTGAGGTCCCAATAGATCAGCCCCACTGTCACAGTGGGTGGGTGCACCCCTCGCTGTCCTGACTTCCTTGCTCATGTTCTCCCTCCTTCTGCTCCTCATTTGGACCTTGGGAGCTTAGTCTGGTGCTCCAATGTGGGTCTCTGTCTCTAACTCCATCCATCGCCAGGTGAAGGTTCTATGGTGATATGCAAGATATTTATCAGTATGGCTATAGGATAGGGCCATTTCAGGTTCCCTCTCCTCAGCTGCCCAAGGAACTAACTGGGGACATCTCCCTGAACACCTGGGAGCCCCTCTAGAGTCAAGTCTTTTGCCAACCCTAAGATGGCTCCCTTAATCAAGATATATACTTCCCTATTAACTAACTCTTACATCTTAAACTAAGCCATTCCTATGATTTTTATATTTTACCACAAGGCTCGTGGTTTACTGATAAGGTTCCGGGGTGTGTGTCTCCTTCGGCAGCTACATGGCATCTCCTTGACTCCACCTACTTTCTCTCTATATCTCTGTTTGAGTTTCCTGCCTGGCTTTACTCTGCTAAGTCATTAGTCCAAACAGCTTTATTCATCAACCAATAAAAACAACACATATACAGAAAGGACATCCCACATGAATTTAGGAACTGGTAGGTGGGAGAGAAAGTTCCAGTTAAACATTTAACCTGGTTGTATAATGTATACATGAGGTGTCACATGTTATTCAATTAATATAACTTTTTGTATCAGTTAAAAACACAATAAAATGAAAAGAAATTTATTCCTCGAGACCAGACTTTGTGTAAACCTGGAGATGACCCATTTGCCTCAATTTGCTTGCCAGCAAGCCCTAAGGATCATTCTGCTTCTGCTTTCTCAGTTTTGCCATTATAGGTATGTACTATTTTGCTTAGTTTTTACATGAGTTTGGGGGTATTGAGCTCAGGGCCACATGCTTGAGGGGCAAGGATGAAAATGATGTTCTCATGATAGGGTATAACTCTTGAGAGTGCTTGTCTAGCATGCTTAAGACCTGAGCTCAGTCCCCATTACTGAAAATAAAATGGTAAGTGATAAAATGCCCTCAAATTGGTAGGGGTAGATGCAGAACTCTGAATATATTAGTATTATTAAAAGCTATTTTCTATGTACTTATAAGGGATAAACCATTTCTATGTTGAGTTTTTAACTTCAAATAATTTCCTATTTTATTTAAAATGTCTTTTTATACAATATATTTTGATCATATTCTTTCCCTCTCTTAACTCCTTCCAGATAATCCCTACCTCCCTACTCACCCAATATCATGCTCTTTCTCAAATAAGCAAAACAAAAAATAAAAAACAATAAAACAAAAATAATTGAAACAAACAAAAAGGCCACACACACACACACACACACACATACACATACACATACACTCACACACAAAACCCCAAAGCATTAGGTCTGGTTTGTGTTGGCCCACTACTTCTGAGTAAGGGCCTGCTATGGTTAATACACCCAGTGTCACTGCGCTGAAGAAAAGTGATTTTCCATTTCCCAGCAGGCATCAATTGCAAATAGCTTCTTGGTTAGGAATGCAACTTTGTGACAATATCCCCCTTTCAGTGTTGGAACATTCTCTGGTTTGAACCTGGGCAATATGAACTCAAGGAGACTGACAGCTATATACCTTTTTAATAATTACATGAAAATTAACACAAATATTTTGATACCCATTCATTTAGAACATCTGTTTACTTTTCTGCTGGTTGGTGGGGTATTTTTTGGGGGGCGGGCAGGCTCACTTTGTAGCCCAGCCTATTCTTTAACTCAAGGATAGCCTACTGCCTCAGCCTCTTGAATACTGGGATTATAGGAATGAGCAATCATACTCTGATTCTAGTTTTGGCAAAAAATATATTTACATAAAATTGTTATTGTGAAAAATTATTAATTTTCGTGTGTGAATTTCACATCAATAAAAAAAATTAGGGGCATGGAAATAGCTCAAAGGGTAGGAGCACTTGTCACCAAGTGTGATGACCTGAACAGGATCCTCAGACTCCATATGGTGGAAGGAGAGAATCAACTGTCAAATGTCACAAGTCCTTTGACGTCTACATGCACACCATGGCATGCACAAAAGCACATGCCCACAATAAATTACTGTAATTCTAAAAAGAAATTATTTTAAACATGGGTTCTGGAAATAAATGTTTCTGTCTAGCACCTAAATAGCTGCTTTATTTTGTAGCAAACATTTAAGGAAAGTGGCTGTAAATAGGTTCATGAATTATTATTAGACGCTGGAAAATATTTGGAGACTTACACAGAGGATTGGCTTTTTAATAAGTCTCTTGTTTTAATGTTTAAATATACGGAATTGTAAGTAGGAACATTTGTGACTATTTAGAAGTTTAATAAATTACTCTGAGATTCACCAAGTTAATTTTGTTGGATTGGATCACAGGATAGTTTTGTTTTTTTAAATATGTTTGGAGTCGGGTGTGATGATGTGTTAGTTATAATCCCAACACTAGGGAAGCTGAGGATGAGTTCGTGTCCCATCTGGGCTATGTCATCAAACCCTATCTCAAGAAGGCTAATAGAAAAGATTACTTTCTTTTTGCTATAAAATCATATTTTGAACAATTGGTTCCAAACCTGTAATCTCAGCAATTGGGAGACTACAGCAGGAGGATCACCATGAATTCGAGGCTAGCCTGGGTTATGTAATGATGTTTAAGCTGGCCTTGACTGCAGACTGAGACCCTGTCTCAAAACAAACAAGCAAGAAAAGAAGTTTGAATGTTTTGCAGAAAGTGATTTGCCTGAAGCACATTAAAGGCCATTTGAGTATTTTTAAAAGAGAAATCCACAAAAATGTAATGGTGCCAAACTGAAAACTACCCTAATGTCCTTCAATAGGAGAATGGATAAATTAACACAATGGATAAATACACTGCAGCGAGACTGGATGCATAGCTACTACACACAATTATATGGGTCTCATAAGCAAGGCTGCAGTGATAAAAGCCAGACATAAAAGAGCTCACACTGGATGGCTCTATTAGAGTTCAAAATAAGGAAAATTACTCTACGATGTTAGAAGATAGGGTAATGTTTAGCATTGTTGGAGCTAGTTACTGGAATGGGTCACAAGGGGCATTATGAGGTGTTATCTTCTTTATTTTTTCATCTGGATGCTATTTATATGAGTGTGTTAAGATTCTGGTACTCCATCAAGATGTACACCTGTTTTTTACGTCTCTGTGCGCACGCTGTACTTCAATTAAAATTTACCCAAACAAGTAACCAGACAAGTAAACAAACAAATCCCTGGCACTCACATACCCTTTCAGCTAACCCTGCAGAACCTCTCCTCCTCAGTCACACACAACCAACTTCTTGAAACTTCTCTACTTGCAGCCTCTGTTTCTCCATTTTGCTCTCCTTCCCCAGCTCACTGCAGTGTGACTTTCTCTCCAAAAACAGCCTCTCACAACGATCACCGATTCCTGAGCATGTTAAACCCAAAGGCAAAAAAAAACAAAACAAAACAAAACAAAAAACACCCTTTAATTGGCTTGATTTTACTGCAGTGTTTAATACCGTTAGCCATTTCCTTGTTGTCAGAAATATTGTCTTCATGTGGGTTTTGTGACACAACACTTGCAGGGTAGTCTTCTTGCTTCTTTATGACTCCATCTCTGTCCAGTCACCGTCCTCCCTCTGACCATTTAATGGTGGTCATGCAGCAAACTCTCAGCTGTAGATTACTTCCCATTTTATGCTCCCTCCTTAAGAGCTCTCATTCATTCCTATAGCTTTCATCACAATTTATATTCAACTCCCAGTCAGCAGGAGCATCTTCGATTTCTCTAAGTTCCACCCTCATGTATCTATTTACTTGACACATGTCTCCATTTGAACGTTTTACAGCCATTGCAAAACTCATTTGTTAAAGATGAAATCTTAGTTTCTTCCTGCTCCAAGTGTATTCCTTATCTGTCCTAAGAAATTCCATCAGCATCCGTTTATTTGCCCAAACTGGGGACATTTAAAAATGACATCTTTCTCCATGTGTCTTTCTGTATCTCTCTTACCATGTGTGTACATGCGTGTGTGTACGTGCGTGCGTGTGTATGTGTGTGTGTACGTGCGTGCATGTGTATGTGTGTGCACCACGGGGATGTGCGTGTGTATGCGTGTGTTTGTATGTGTGTGCACCACGGGGATGTGCGTGTGTATGCGTGCGTGTGTATGTGTGTGCACCACGGGGATGTGCGTGTGTATGCGTGCGTGTGTATGTGTGTGCACCACGGGGATGTGCGTGTGTATGCGTGCGTGTGTATGTGTGTGCACCACAGGGATGTGCGTGTGTGTACGTGCGTGCGTGTGTATGTGCGTGTGTGTACGTGTGTGTGTGCGTGCACCACGGGGATGTGCGTGTGAAGGTGAGAGTGTAACCTTCGGGAGTCAGTTTTTCCCCTTTCACCATATGAGTTCCGGGAGGTTAATTCAAATAGTCAGGACTGACAGTGGGAGCCTTTATCTCACAATCTCTCAGGTCCTGGTCACATTTTTTAACAGTCCTCAATTTCTCACATCTAAAGTTTGGGAATGCTGAACTTACTTCACACCTGGGAATTCAAGTCACGGAAGCATATGGGAAGTGAGTTTAAAGAACTCACAACACCCTGTTCTGAACTTTCTCTGAGTTCAACCAGGTAAGAAGCGACTACAGTGACTTCTTCACTTCGACCCGCCCAGCTGCTGGAAGTAGTGGCTGCTGATGGCTCTCAGTTATGTCCCTCTTTGAACATTGCTCTTAACCACAGGTGTCATTGTGATTTCTCTGGAAAAGTAGGCATAGTGAGCTGCTTCTATCCAATGAAAGTGCAAAGGCTCAAACCTCAACTTCAGACAAGCTAATGGGGAAGTCCCCATGGCCCCAGAGCTCCCGTGAGAACCCTTGAGGCTTTCCACTGTTATTCTCCCCTAACCCGAGACCTGTTTTCCTCACTTCCTTGCAGGTATTCTCAATACTCCTCTAATAATCATCTGTACACCAATCTTTGTATCAGAGTCTGTTTCCAGGAAATTAAGATAAAATTTCAAGTACATCTTCTAGATGAACACGGAAGAAGCAGCTCCAGTTGAACACAAAGGGATATATACATATATTAATAGAAGAGCAGCGTGGAAGAAGTCAGAATAACTCTTCACAAGGAAGAAGGGAAGATGCCTATAGCTCAAGGGATAGTTTAGGAAGACTATACGTTTTTAATTGTTTAAAAATTTTATACTTGTGTATAATATGTTTTGATGAAGTTCACTGCCCATTCCTTATCCTACAATTCTCTCCTTATTCAGTATTCCCTCCCCCATTTCTTCTTCTCCTTCCTCTCATCTTTCTCCTTCTCCTCATCTTCTCACTGAGTATACTTGGTACTTCCCATATGCCTGGGTATAGGACCATCTTATGAGAGCAAAGGTAGCCTCTCAGGGGCTTCATCCTTAAAGAAAACCGACTTTTCCTCATCCAGCAGCTGACGATAGTTCTATAGCTAGGAATGGGCATTCCTGACCTCTTCACTCCTCCATGCTAGGATTTTGTGTGGACTGATCTTAGGCAGGTATTGTGCATGCTTTTGCAACCACTGTGAGCTCATATGCACAACTGCCTTGTTGGGTCTGGAAAACACTATTTCCTTGTAGTCATGTTGTAGTCATGTATACCTCTGACTCTTAAATCTTCCCAGTTCCCTCTTCCATGATGATCCTAGAGTCTTGGGACAAGGGGGTATGATATACATATGTCCCATTTAGGGCTGGAAACTCCACGGTCTTTTACTCTTTGCACATGATCAATGTGGGTCTCTGTGTTAATTGAGATGACCACAAAAGAAACTTTCTCTGATTAGGGAATGCTATACTTTTAAGACTGGAGCTAAGAGTGATTTCATCTCTGCATGTGAGTGAGAATGGAGTTCTTAGGGTGTTAATGAACTAGGCCCATTTTCTTGCATCCTAAGCTACTCCTTGCTTCTTTTCCTGTTGTTGTGATAAAATACTTTAACATGAGTAACTTAAAGGAAAATGGGTTTGTTCTAGCTTAACGTTCAAAGAGCCAGTTCATCATGGTGGGGACATCAAGACAGCAGGAGCTTGAAGCAGCTGGTCACACGCATCACAGTCAGAAAGCAGAGAAGGCGGAACTGGTTCTAGTGCTGAGCTCACTTTGCCTATCTAAGGACCAGAGTGACAGCTGAATGGTTAAGATGGCCTGCTGCCCTTGCAGAGGACCTGGATTAAGTTCTAAGCAGCCACATGGCAGCTTACAACCATCTGTAACTCCAGTTTCAGGGGGATCTGATGCCCTCTTCTCATCTCTGCAGGTACCAGGCATGCACATAGATACAGGTGATACAGTCATACACTTTCTCCCTTTGATGGCATCTGGTATCTCCTGCCCAGCAAATGGACCTATTCACAATTAAGACAGGTCTTTCCTCACACAACATCAACTAATCTAATGAAGACAGCCCCCAAGGCATATACAGAGACTCCTCTCCTGGGTGATTCTAGACTCTGTTAAGTTTGACAGTGATCACTAACAATCATACCACTCCATTCATTTTCCTTATGAAAATAAACTCTTGGCCTGATAAGCCTTGGAAATAGCACTTTACTCATAGATGGAGTGTGAAGAAGGATGGTAGTAGAGGCGTCTTTATAATCTGTGCATATCTATTGCCAATCAACGTGCATGTCCATGTGTATACACACACACACACACACACACACACACACACACACACAGAGAGAGAGAGAGAGAGAGAGAGAGAGAGAGAGAGAGAGAGAGAGAACTGTTTACCACAGTCAAATCTATGAAAATTTTATTTTAAACATCTGAGGGTATCTATAGTCTTGAAAAATCACCTACATAGGACACAATACTTTAAACTTTAAGAATTAAAGACGTTTATAAATAGTTTATGTACAGTATTTCATAGTTTACTTGTTATATTTGGATCTTGGGGTCCATTTTGAGATAGTTTCTATGTATGCTGTTCTTTTCTGTTTTTGTGCATGTGTATAGTGTATGCATGCACAGTTGCCTGTGACTGTGAGTGTTGCAGAGGCTTGATCACTCCCCAACCTTGTTTCCTTGAGATACGGTATCTCACTGAACCAGGACCTACGTGGGCAGCCAGTGAGCCGCAGTAATCCTGCTTTCTCTGTCCCACCCCTAGTCGTGGGGTTGCAGACACACAGGTGTGTACTCATCTTTTTGCTGGGGATTTGAACTCGTATTCTTTATGCTTGCACAGTAAGTGCTCTTATTCACTGAACCATCTCCCCGGACCTTCAAATCCATTCTTTTGTATGTGGAAATTCAGCCTTTTCAGCATCATTTGCTGCAGAGATAATTCTTGAGCCATTCAAATGTTTCAGCACTCTTGTCAAAAATCCATTGACCACAAATGTCAGGGTTTGGATTCATTTCTTTCATTGAAAATTGTTTGTTTTATATTTTTCTTAACACAGAAGTAATATTGCAGAAAAATACATGTAAGCCCAAACAAAAATCACATGTTTTTCCATCAGACTCAAGGTCATGCGTTCCACTACTGTCAACACTAAAAAAAAAAAAAATCAAAAATCCTTCCACACTATTTTCTAAAGTGTAAATGTCATTCTGTAGTATTGATTTGTGTCTTGTTTTATGAAAAGCCTCAATGTTCTGAATGTAGTTCCACCCAATAAGTATAGATGCAATTAAATCACTGCTTTTATTGACTTGATCATGATTTATAGTATGGATATGATTTAATCATTTTATCCCATTCCCAACTGTGACATAGTTGTCATGGACATTCTTATACATATGTCTTCAAATACCTGTACAATAGTTCAGAGGTAGCAAACTGCCTGTACAATATTGATTTTTGCTATCAGATGTGTTTTATTGAGCATGTATATATAAGTATACATACTTTTGAATCTGTAAGCTTTGTTTGTTTACATTCCCAGGAATAGGATTGCTAGGTCTCCTGGCATTTCGTTCTGTTTCGGCAAGGTTCTGCTACTTGCTTGTCCTGGAATGATGATTAGACTCTCTCCCTGGGCCGGTGCCATAATAAGTGCGAGGAAGACAGAGCATGGTGTGCGGCAAGCTTTAGAATTGTTCTCTGAGGTTACTGATGACCCAGCTCCCAAAGGCATCTTTGGGGATGCAGTACATAAAACTGGAAGGACTAATGGATTAAGCGTCCAGAGATCTGGATCTGTTTCTAAGCGTATTATAATATTGCTCTGTGACTTTGAGCCAGTTATTTAATCCCCCCGTTGCTAGCTGGTTAATCCCTTTAAATTTCATTTCCTTGCACTGTTTTCTGAGGACCAAATGCAGCGTTGTGCGGAACATGTTTGCAAAAGCAGAGCCATATATGATTTTATGACAATTCTATTCATCTTAATTTCTTAGATTGTTTTACATAGGGTCAAACAGACCTAAGCCTATGGGACGTTGTTTTTAGAAGAACTGATTTCCAAGGGTAGACATGATTCTGGGCTGCAAGGATCTAATTTGGTGTGCTTGTGTTCTACAATCATTTATGGATGACTGCACATGCCAGACACTTTGGATACAAAGATGACTGTGATTAGTTCTTGTCTTTGCAGTGCTTTGTAGTCCACTAGAAAGAGACAATCATGTACTAAAATCATCAGGAAACAGGGAGAAGAGATACAAAAGAAGAGCGAGCCAAGCCTGCAACAACAGAAGCAATCAAGGCCTCAAGGCACAGAGTCTACAGAGGCAGGCTTGAGAAGGAAAAAGGGCCAGGTGTATGCGTGTGTGTGCGTGCACGTGGGTGCCTGGTAGTCTCTGCCAGTGCAGTAAATCTGGGGCTAGACTTTATCTTAGAATCTGTGCTCATTTCTATGCATTTACATTTCTTTTTTTAGTTTTGTGTTTCTCTTCATTTTCTAGTCGAGTTCTTTTTGAAAAATGCTAATCTGGTGTTAGCTGTACTAACAGGAAAAGAGATTTGTCTACGTTCATGCCAAGAGACTTGGAGAACCCAGAGTGTTCTCAAAGCCAATAGTGCTGGTAAAAGTAAAGAGCCTATTTGGAAACCAGGGAAGAGCTTGGAGGTGCTCCTTCCTCCCTGCGGCCTGCATCATCTGGCATTCTTCTTGGATCATTTCCAAACCCCATCACCTTGCAAGCATTTGTCTGCTGCCACTGTGGCAGCAACAGCCACAGACTTCAGAAAAGGCCAACTAAACATCTTTCTGCCCTTTTCTCTAGACAGCCTCTTTCCCTCAGTTTGGACATCTAAGCATTTCTATTCCAAATGAAAACCAAATTCACTGATTATTGAAACCAGAGGAAGTAAGGGATAGTGTTCTACCCATACTGCTTATTAAATTTGGACTTAATCTTCTTCATCACAATTAAGCCTTTAAACCAGCCAATATACTTAAACAAGGTGAAATGAAAAGACTTACTGTAAGAGATGACAGGAGGCTCTCTGGGAAATTAAAATCTCCAGAGACTCCCAGTGTGAGAGTCACTGAGCCAAGAAAGAGAAATAAAGAAAATGACTTTTAACGCTTAATAAACAGGATGCCAATTAGACTTTGACTAAAAAGCTAGACGATATTAGTTTTACCAGGGGGGGATGGGTTAATAGAGTCAGGGAGTTAATAAACAGTATGTTGCTATGTCGTTTCCAGATCTTCCTCTTCCCCATTTTGGGGGATGGGGTGGGGAGGAGGGGCTACCGTTTCGAAACAAGGTCTCTTTATGAAGTTCGTGATACCCTGGAACTCCTTATGTGGGCCAGGTTGGCCTAATTTGCAGCAATCATCCTGCCTCTGCCTCTAGATCCATCTTTGATTCACTTTGTTTTAAACTGGCTCAGTGTATCTTTTTTTTTCTCTCAGTTTATCCTTCTGTGACATGGGAAGAAATACATGATGCCGTGGAAATCCCTGCTTGTTGATGTGAAGATTTTAAAGGGATCTTTTCATATTGTCTGGGCCACCAGTGCTACTTTAGGGATATAACTTAAGTGAATCTTCCATGGAGTCACCACAGACCGAAACCACATGGTTTGTCGAGGGTGGCGCTGAAGCTACTTGGACAACTCAGTGCACACTTGGGATGAGAGAAAATGACCATCGCAATTCTCCAAAGCACATGAGCTACTGTATCTTTTTGGACACAGAGCCTTTCCCCAAAAGCCCTTTATTCTTGACACTTTTTCCCAGGACAGAAAAGCAGCAGCCCTAAGTCGTGGGAAGGACACCTCCCAACTTTGGGAGGGTTTCCAGGTCCCAGTTTCTACCAGCCAGAAGTTTGATTTACCGGCACCATCTGTGGGAAGACAAATGGCCCCTTCTGGCTGTGCTGGCCAGATGTAGAGAAGGAAGGAAAGAAGTAAAAAAAAATGGAGAAAGTCAGATTAGTAAATCAATAAATATTCAAGTGACATATAAACTAATGAACACATACAAGTCCTCATAGGAAGGTGGCAGATGTCCTTAGATGGTGATGTCGAATTGAAAGAGGTGACACTTTTTTTTAGCCCAAGGATAATCTCCTAAATTCTGGCTACAAACAATACAGTATAACTCTTATGGTTGCCATGACAACGTGAATCCCTCTCCTCTGATGTCAGCAGGCCCTCCCTCCTCCTTTGGAATCAGGGATGCCAGTTTTCTTTCTGTTGGAAATGTTGTGCCTGGTTCCAATTATTAGAATCATTTTAATAGATGAAAGTCTTAAAAACAGTTGCCAAATAAAGCTGCTCTGTAAGCAGAGTCTTAACCACTAGCTTGAAATACTAGGATGAATTTTAGAAAGAGGGCCCGGGTCTCTGGAAGGCCCACACAGGTAGGTCAGTTTGGATGGAGGAGAGCACCATGAATTCTCTATTCCCTGTCTTCACATTGCTCTCTAAGTCATCCTCCTTTCCCCTAGTTCAGTCAGCTTGGGAGACGCTATTATTATTGTTGTTGTTGCTGTTATTTAAGTGCACACATTTATAGGGTGCAATTTAGACACTGCGTAATGATCCAATCAGAGTTGCTAACAGCTGTACCTCTTTAATCACATTATTATTTGTATTAGCATAGTAATTGTACATATTTATGGAGTGCAGCATGATATTTCAATACATGTATACGACATGTACTGATTCAATCAGGGTAATCAACATTTCCCATCTCGCTATCATTATTTTGTGTATGGAGCCTTTGAGGACCTATCTCCTTGTTATTCATAAAGCACACAATAGGGTATTGTGAACTGTTATCCCCCTGCTGTGCTGTAGAAAATGAGAACTTATTTTGTCTATCTAACCATGTTTGGGGTACCTGTTATTAAGCTTTTTTCTATTCCCGCCTCTCGTGCCCTTCCCCACCTCTGCCAATCACCCGTATATGCTGGAAGGCGTTCTTCACCCTTCTTCACACTATTCAAGGCCAACTATCATTAAGAATGCAGGCTACTCTTTTGCTAGAGACTCATTAATGGAGGCCCAGTGACAGCTTACGTAGCACGGCCCTCGACACTATCCGCACATGACCCAGCGCCTCCGTCTCTAAGCCATATGTCGCACTCCCAGCCCACTTCAACACTTCTCCCACACCTGACACTCTAACCACAGCTAACTATTCCCTGCAATTTGTCAAGCGTATCCTGTCTCTAATTTATACAAAGCGTTTGTTTGCCCTGGAACATCCTTCCATTTCTCTTGCATTCACCCAGTTTACTCTTACAGTCCTTCAAGATTTAACGAATGTGCTTCTGGGTCTTTCCTGATCTCTCCCAAGTTATTTTTCTTTTTTCGGCTACGGATGCACTAGTTGAATTCTATTATAATGACTTATTGACTTATCTGTATCTCTCAGTAGGCTGTTAGTTTCCTGAGGACAAGGTTATGTCCTCATTTGCTTCTATGGCTCTAGTCTCTGACAATGTCTGTGAACGGACAGAACCCAGTAAGCGGTTGTTGAACAAATGGAAAGAACACGGACAGTGAGGGCGCTAGAGGCATGGCTGCTGTTCTTAGTGGAGGAGAAATGGTAACAGGAGAACCTCAAAGAGGTCATGACAATTAGTATGGAAAGAGAATGAAGAGAATGAGACCTATCATATTTTAAAAGGTATTATGATCTACATTCAAGTAGCAGAGTTCTATAGAAAAACAGACCAATGTTTATTACTAGTACTCAACATAAATGTGATACATCAATATACTTTAAAGCTCATATTTATGGTGGAAAGGATGACTCATTCAAAAATAATGCCTGTGACACAGACTAGCTGAATCCTCTAACTTCCTTATATTTCAGTTGACTACAGAGGAGGCAGACATATTCGTGAGAAATCTTGAAAGTACTAAAAGTCATGTGTATCACAATACATACTTGAATCCCCACAGTCAGGAGAGGAAGTCGGGAAGGTTGGCCTGAGTTACAGAGTGAGCCCAGGCTGGCCTGGGCTGCTGTTAGACTCTGTCTCACACAAAGCAAAAGATCCCATGCTTTTTCAGACCCAGGCCAGCTGAAAAAGCATGGGGTAAAACCGGACTTGCTGAACATAGTGGACAATAAGGACTACTGAGTACTCAAGAACAATGGCAATGGGTTTTGATCCTACTGCACGTACTGGCTTTGGGGGAGCCTAGGCAGTTTGGATGCTCACCTTACTAGA
>NW_004949115.1:2510971-2517604 GCF_000317375.1 Microtus ochrogaster
CATCTAGGTTGTTTCCAGGTTCTGGCTATTACAAATAATACTTCTATGAACATAGTTGAACAAATGCTCTTGTCATATGATAGGGCATATCTTGGGTATATTCCCAAGAGTGGTATTGCTGGGTCTAGGGGTAGGTTGATCCCGAATTTCCTGAGAAACCGAAACACTGATTAGGGAAGGCCTTTTAAAACAACCTACATATGCAGATACCATAGCCCCAAAGATAAATGAGTCTGCGTCAAAATTTAAAACCGTAGCAAAAATACACAAAAGCAAAGTCAACAGCCTAATGACACCAAGCAGCAAGGTACTTGCAACACTTGTGACAGACAAGGACTAATTTCCAAAGAGCTCAAACAAAACAGCAAGGAAAACATCAACAGCTCAAAGACAAGTGAACAAATGATATGAATAGGCATTTCAAAGGGGAAGAAATACGAATGTCAAACAGACAAACGAAAGATGCTGAACCTTGCTTGTAAACGAAAGAATGCAAATCCAAACAGCCAGATACCATTTCTCGCCAATTATTCAGGCATGTATGTGACAAAATAGGCACTCTCTAGTAGGTTTATGGGAATGCACAATTTTACTGTTAAATTGTTGCTGCATATGACCTCCTATCTGGCATTGTTGCTGCATATGACCTCTGATCTGGCATTGTTGCTGCATATGACCTTTGATCTGGCATTGTTGCTGCTTTTCACAACCTGTTAAGAGCTTTGGCTCAGGAAGGCAGGATGCCCACATTCAGGTTATACCTCTACTATGCATCTATGGGCCCTAAGAAATCCTTTCAAATCTGGAGGCTCAGTTTTCAAATCTGCAAAATGGGTACAGTGGTATTTGCAACACAAAGTTGTAAAGGTAAAATGAGATTAAGGTAAAACGCTCATCACTATATCTAACACGGAATAAGCATTCAAAGTTGGGCGTTTCTCTTATGATTGTGCTCCAAGGCCACTTATGTATATTTTAATTGCGATACTATTTTTGATAGCTAAAACATCCTGATAGAAACAATGTAAATTTCCATCTATAAAAATATTGGCCTGAAGAAAGGGGAAAAGGCAAAAGGACACATGTGACATGAAGCCCCAAAGAAGACTTGGTGGAAGGTGACGAAGTCAGGGGAGGGGGCAGGAGGTCGAGTGTGTAGAAGAGAGAGGAGGAGGGAGAATCTACTAAAAGTCACTTTGTTCGAAAAAGTGACAGTCACATCTTATACCTTGTGTGTTAATTTTTAAAAAATGAATAAAAAGAAATTTGTTTTATACATTGTGGTATTCTTATGATCTGTAGCAGTATGCAGCCATTAAAAGGAAAGAGGCGTGCCATTATTTGGACGAGTTTAGATAGATCTCCAAGCTGTAAACTATATAAAGCATAATTTCAGCTTTTATTTTTGAAATAAAAAAGAACATACAGACCTTTCCTTCTCTCCATATATACGGACACAGAAGACAGTTTTTATCTTTAGAGAAAGGGCCTGATGGGGAAAGATGGAAGGAGAGCATTGCCCTTCATTTCATTTCATACCTTTGTATATTATTTGATGTTCAAATTATGTATCTAGATAACCTTCCTTAGGGAAAATTTAGTGTGGCCTTAGATCCTGGAATAACCCTGGTACCCCTACACACAACACATATATTAACCGTTTTTCTCACGTAAGGAAACGATCTGATAAACTCAGAAGTTGTCAGAGTTCATAATTTAGCAATTCCCCCCCCCCCTCACTGCACCAAATGCCTCAGACCTTTCAGTGGCCTGCAAAGTCTTCCTTGATCTGACCTCTTGCTCTGGCATTATCCCTCTGACGTCACCTTCCCCGCTTTCTTATTCATGGTGCTCTAGTCTCACTGGCCTTCACTCCGATCTGCACATAGGGGATCTGCACATAGGGCAGCCAGAGGACCGCCACCCTCCTTTAGATTTTCAGCCGTGCCTCTTTCCTCTGCCTTTGAAGTTCTCCCTGCAATTTCACACGGTTTTTCTCCCTTACCTCCTTAAAGTCTTTGTTCAAAGGCCACATTCTTAGGCAGCCTTTCTCTGCCCATCCCCGTTTAAAGCTGCAGCTGTTGACACCTCTGTGTTTATGTCTTGCTTTACAGTTCCATAGCATTTGTACCGATGCAATCTAATACCTCTCTTCATTCTCACCTTTTATCCCGCTCTCCCCACTGGCACATAAGAGCCACAAGAACAGATGTTTGTCTGTTTTCTTGGGGTCGCTTCTCTGTCCCTAGCGCTTAGTAGCTACTTTCTGCATATAGGAGAGGTGGAAAACACATTAGCTGAACAAATGGGTGAACAAGTGAATGAATGAACGTTCCACACAGGAAAGGAGCTAGGATCTCAGCTCCTCCTTTCTCCTCTCTGGAGTTCTTTCTTAATACTTCTCCCTGCTGAGTTTTTAACTTCTCCCTTTCACGAAACGCAAAAACTATTCACTGGATGAATGGATTCATCCACTCTTTCTGAGGTGGGAGAGATTGATAACTAAAGAAGAGAAGCTCAGGAACGTTTACATTTTAGTTGGGATCAAAACTTTCAGGTTCAGGGATGGCCTTGCTTCTTAGAGCCGCTGAGGTCTCTGTACATCAGTGTACCTGTCACGAACTCTGGAGATCTATCTCTTGTGCTTCCTCCTCCTCACCAATTCGATGGTTTCTATGGGCCTAAGGCCTTTAGGATTGCTCCTTGCTTTTCAGTTTCCATGGTGAAGTGTGGTGCAAAACAGGGAAAACAAACTCACAGTGCAGTCTGGGTATTGTTCAAGAAATAAAAGCACATGAATATGAACACGCACACGGCCTGTAAATACACACATATATTTACATATATCCACTGTCAAAAACATATCAAGGCAAGCTCTAATCAAGTTCCTAAACAAAAACACTACATTATGTATTTAAAACATTGAAAAATTCTCAGTCTCAACAATCCCTATATCTTTCATGGGCCAATAGAAAGGCAATGTCAGATCAAGTCACTTCCCACAAATAGGTCCTTTATTCTCTAAAAAGGCAAGAGGCAGGATGAGCTCTGTTAGTAGGGTTTATACCTGAAAATGTGTAGAAAGTTCCAGAGCCTATATGTTAAAAGGTATAAACTATATGGAATCATGTGGCATAACACACCAGAATCCCACGGTCTCCCATTCAGTGTCTATAACAGACTCGTTTCTCCCTCCAGGACCAGTTCTAATACAGGTCTTGCCCTGTGTAGACTGGCCATCTGTGGGAGGTGATAGCTATACCCCTTGTAGTCAGATAGGAAGGTGGGCCATCTATGCTATACAGCAGAACCTCTTGTAACGATTTCCCCTAACAAGAGACTAGCAAAGACAGCCATAACTACAGAAGAGCCCAGAGAAGAGTGTTGGAGTCAAATATGGCAGCTTAACAGAACCTGAAGTACTTTCTTTTAAAAGTGATCTCTATGTGTTTTGTTTAGCTTACAAAATCCTGGGTTTATATTTAAATTTTTACATTTATTTATTTAATGTGTGTGTGTGTGTGTGTGTGTGTGTGTGTGTGTGTGTGTGTGTGTATGTGCATCACAGTACACATATGGAAGTCAGAATACTACACATACGTTCGGGTTCTAGGGATTGAAGTCCAGTGGTTAGACTAGGCAGCAAATGCCTTTACCCACTGAGCAATCTCACAAGGTCAATAGTGAGTTTCATTATGTCATTTTCATACATATATATTGTTTATATTCATCCTATCTATTACTATCTGACTTCATGTTTCTCTCTCTCTCTCTCTCTCTCTCTCTCTCTCTCTCTCTCTCTCACACACACACACACATATATTTCCTTTGCATTTACTTAGGTACAGTTACAAGTACCACAGTCCATATGTGGAGGTCAGAGGATAACTTACAGGAGTTGGTTCTTTCCTTCTATCATATGGGATCAAACTCATGTCACCAGACTTGATGGCAAGCACCTTTACCTGCTGAGCCAACTCCCCACATGCGTGCCTGGTGCCTGAGAAAGTCAGATGAGGGTACCAGATACTCTAGAACTGGAGTTACGGGTGGCTGTGAGAGATTGAGAACTTAAATAAGAGATAGCCTCCTCTCTTGTCTGAACCCAATCGTCTCAGCATGCTTTATAACACCCCTCTTCCAGGCCTGTCGGGGCTTTATCTAATTTACAAAGAGGGATTCAACATAGAATTTTAAAGACATTTCTGTCTTCTATCTTTCTCCATGGTTGTAGATTTGCTTTGGCTTTGAGTTTGTTTTGTTTTATAATAAGGTTTTATTTTGTATCACAGGCTAGTCTAAAACTCACTCTATAGTCCAGACATCTTTCAAGCTCACAGAAATCTTCCTGCACCAGTCTTATGGGGGTTTTGTGGATTGGTTGCATACTAACTGGTGGTAGTTTTAGCTCAGCATGAGTCATTTTAAAGCATGCCTGCCTGGCTCTTTTTTCCTGAGACAGTGAGCTAGCTATGTAGTCCAAGCTATCCTTAAGTTCATGGTGATCTTCCTGCCTGGCACATTTTGAATCATGGCTACACCTTGTGTTTTTCTGGACTAGATAGATGACGTTCCTTCTTCAAGCTTACATCAGTCTAGAACTGTAGCATAGCTGTTTTCCAAAGGCCTACAACATTTATTCATCTTATGTGCAATAATAATAATAATAATAATAATAATAATAATAATGATAATAATAATAACCATCAATTTCCAGAAAATAGGATCTAGTTTGGATGGTGAGCAGAAAGCCTGCAGATTTTGGTGCCAGGCGGTAGTTCCTCTGTGTAGGTGGTAGCAAGCAGAGTGATGGACCTGGTGAAACAAACAGTTCCAGGAGTGGCTCAAGTCCAGATCCAATAAAAGCTTTCTTTGAAGCTTTTATGTCCGAAGCAACCCATAATTCTCACAGGAGAGGAGTATGGCTGTTTTGAAATCCAAAAGCAAACTCTCTCTAAACAGATTAAACATTCTGCTATAGAAGCAACAATCAATACCAAAAACTGGCCAAGGAGCCCTGATGATGTCAACCATCAGCCAACTGAAGGGCGAATTCAGACTGCACACAGGATGGGGGATATATCCAAATCACTGAGTCAAACAGGCCCCTGACTGTCAGAATGAAAAAAAAATTACAGTTCCACTAGTAGCACCAATTGCATAAAGTCCTGTGGTTCATTTATGGTGGTAACTGACATACTTGATTAAGGCTATGTATTCTTAAGTCTTTTCCATACGTATATCTTCACTTTCCCATTCGATGACTGCTGAACCAATTCAAACATCTTTTGGCTGGGTGTCTACAACTTTGTGAATTGGCCTAGCTCCCATCCTTTGGGCAAAGTAAGGTCTTAGGGAGGAAAAGGAATGGCAAGGTGGCTTGAAAACTGGATAGACTTTTGTGGATTCGGCTAAAGATGCTTGCGCTCTCAACCCTTCCATTTCTGTGCATTTGCATGTGATTTCTAATTCCAACCTTATCTCTGGCCAACTGAGGGATTTGTCTACAACTGGCCAGCTTAGATAGGGAAGCAGTGGATTGTCAGAGGCTGGGGGTGGGAGTGGCAGCACCCATTTCTTCAGAACTCGGATGGAAGCCTACATGTTTGGAAGCGAGGGAAATGAGGTGTGGAAGACGGGAGAGGAGAGTAGGCAGCTGAAGTTGTTATACTCTCCTTCCTGCTTAAGACTCTTTTTACCCTTTAATTTCTGTAATAGGCATGACTGTCTATTCATTTTAATGTCTCGGCCCAGGCAGGGACAATACCTCCTGTGCTTCTGTTTCGCTGCGTTAAAAAAAAAAAAAAGACAAGACAGATCATTGGGGCCCAGTCTTAAGTGTGCTGTAGCATCAGATTTTAGCTACACTTAGAGGTCTGATTGTTCCAGGGAACACGATAGGGGGTCTCCTTATAACTACTTTCCTATTTACCCTCCCTTCTCCTCTGCAATAGCTATATATGTACGTGAAAGCTGGGTCCAAGAAAAAGATGGCTCACAAATTTAAAAGGTGTCCTGGTGAGGATGTACATCAGTGGTAGCGTGCTTACATAACTGTTACAAGGTGTTGAGTTCAGTCCCCTGTACTGAAAAAAGTTAACAACTGTGGACTTCATGGAGAGGCTCTGGGAACCTGTGAAATGGCATTTAAGAAATTATTGTAGCCAAATCTGCATGTCACCTCAGCTTGTGGACTTAGTTTCATTTCATTTTATTATGACAAAACTCCTCTGGGTAGCTTCCCTTCATCAAACAAGTGGAGGTCGGTGTGTACCTGTTTGTAAGGAGGAGAATACAGCAGGAGGAGGACCATTTGCCTGGTACTGCTCTGATTCTCTTAAACAGAGCTTCAGGGGTGTGCATGCCCCAGGAGGGGGCCTGGAAAAGAAGAAAATGGGAACCCAGACTCCTGACCAAGTCTATGGGCCTGACCATAGTATCCTGGCAGGAAAGAATTCTGAAGGCCATGGGGGACAGCTCCCTGTGATAAAGATGAAGCCCACCATTTTGAAGGGCTTCTTTATCTCTGCTTCCTACTCTGCCTCCAGCTTCTGCTTGGTTTGTTTCATTCCAATCACAATCTCTCTCTCTCTCTCTCTCTCTCTCTCTCTCTCTCTCTCTCTCTCTCTCTCT
>NW_004949115.1:2517722-2523303 GCF_000317375.1 Microtus ochrogaster
AACCTCAGTCCCTGACCCTTCTAGGTAAATACTGCACCACTGAGCTACACCCTCAGCTTCTTAGTCTCTGTTGTGAATTCCAAAAGCAATCTGCTCAGACCTGGTATTCAGCCGGTCTGGATGGATTTTATGGATGTTTAGGAGACTAACGGGGAGGAGTCAGTGTCAGCCTCCTTACGGTCTCATTCTTTTTCATCCTCCGCTCATTTTACCACCCTCCACCCTAGATTGTGTTTCCACCCCACCTGCAATTTCTACCCCCTCTACTAGAGCCTCTAACAAATCCATCAAGTCTTCAATAGAACTGCTGCGAATCTTTTCTTTCTGTACCAGTAGCCATCCTGTTTAGAAAGATGTGAGACTATAAATAGCTATTTATTTTTGCTGTATCATTTATCCCAATACTTTTTTATGAGAAAGATGTGGAAATACAAAAGTAGCAGAGGAGCCATGTAGCAATCCAGCATCAGATACAGAGTTTCTGTATATCAGCCTGGCTCACTTTTCTACAAGGTAATCTGTTTTTCTTTATTGTCGGGATTTAAACTATGCATAGTCTAACAGGTAATTTTGGGGGGATGGCAGATGATCTTGTTGCTGTCCCTTAGGCTCCAGGCATCCCTAGCATCACAGGATAAAACTCTGCCTCCCCAAGAGTTGTGAGATCTTGGAATATAGCCAGAGACCCTTCCGTGACCTAGGAACGCTGTCTAGAATTTGTTGGGGGAGGTTGCTTGGCACTTTTCAAAACCTACTTCCCTGCTGTCAGACAGGGTCAGATTTGGTGAGGAATGCTTGCCTGCGAATAGCACAATGCCACAGGCGACCTTGCAAAAGCCAAACAGACACCTACCACTGCGATCAAGGAAGTGAACCAAATGCCGGGCCTGTTCAGGACCCACACATTTCTCCCTGTGCACAAAGAAAAATACTTGATTCCGAATTTTGTATGCAGGCAAACGCAGTCGAGCGGAGGCAGGCCCACGGAGATAGTGAATGCAGATGTGGTTCATGAGGTCCAGGAGACTATTAGAGCCCACTTGAGGCTTTGAAAGAGGTATGTTTAGAAAAACAGAAAGCAATATGCTTTTATGCAACAGGAAACAAATATATGGAATTCATTATCCTCAAGAGTTGGTGGAAGCTAAAACTATGTATAAATACCTTTCAGAAAGGGTTAGATGCATTCATAAATTTATGCAAAGCTGGTTACTAAGGGCAACTAGGATGCTTTCATAGGAAGCTGAAAACCGAAGAGACTTCAGATATTAGCTAATCTCAAGCCCTCCACCTCTGTAGTGAGGAAACATCGGTACCTCCTGGAGCCAAACAGGGGACTAGCTGAGCAATGATTGATTCCTGGTGATCTCCTGGGTAACCCCCCTGCAACCCCAACAGTTTTCTTCAGCATTAGATTTTAGGAAAGGGAGGGAGAGAGGGACCAGGGAAGATTAAAAGCCTTTAATTGACTAGAGGAGCCACGGGGACTGTATGGGGGCAGGAAAAAGGGAGGAGGAAATGAGATGCACATGCAGGTACGAAAAAGAGCCTTTTAGAGCCTGGACTGCTGGTGTAGCTTGTTTTCTGTTGCTGCGATACACAAATGATGGAAAGCAACTTAGGCAGGAAAGGGTTTATTTCAGCTTGCTGGCTACAGGCCAGCCATCAAGGGAAGTCAGAGTAGCTCAAGGCTGCAGCCTTGGAAGTCAGAAGCCGATGCAGAGGCCACGGAGGAGTACGGTTTACAGGCTTCCTTGCTCAGCCCGCTTTCTCACAGCACCCAGGATCACAAACCCTTGGATGCTCCCCCGACCCCACTCACCACAGTGGACTAGCCCCTTGGATACTACCAAGGAAGAAAATGCCTCGCAGACATGGTCACTGGTCGGTTTGACTTAGGCAGTTCCTCAGCTGAGTCTCTCTCTTCCCAGATGACTCTGGGTTTTATCAAACTGACAGCTGCCTTTCAAGAGCTTACAGTGTAAAAAGGGCAAGGAGTGAGCACATTATGAGTTTAGGTACAGCACAAAGGAGTATGTAGTTAAGATGTTAAGGGTGGGGACTTATTAAAGTCGCCTTTAGGGGTGGGAGAAACCCCCAAGAGCTTTGATCACTTAGCATAAACGCAAGAAAAGAGTGAGCAGTTAGCTCCACCATTAACAAGCCAGTTCTTCAGAGTCAGTTTAGACCCCAAATTCCTCTAGGTTTAACATGAATGGTACCTCCTGGAGAGTCAGTTTAGACCCCAAATTCCTCTAGGTTTAACATGAATGGTACCTCCTGGAATCGTGCCACTCAGCCGCCCTGTCAAAACCCAAGTACACAAACCCCTGCTTTCATGGAGGTCTGAAGAATGAATGAGCGGCCTGTCTAATTAGGTTACAGAGCCACTTTGGGTCCGAGTGGGTCTGTACACTCCTTCTACCACATTAGTTAGCACGGGGAGTGGGTTAGAAACAGTAGCCCAATCCTCTGACGACACATGCCTGGAGACTCCCTCATCAGGGCTATAGCTAACCAATACACATTAGAATTAAACAGATTTCATTAACTGAAATTAGAAACACTTCTCTCTCACTCTCTCTGAATGAGAAAAAAGGGCATCCATTCCCCTAGGCAGTTGCAAATCCCTTACAGGGAGCTCTGTGGCTAGATATGGTGGTACGGGCCTGTACTGCCAGCTGTTGGGAAGCCGAGATGGGTAATCCAGGAAGCCTCTGGTGTTTCTACTCAGAATGACTTAAGACTATGCCTGCCTGACGATGCCTGCAACCTGCAACCTGCAACCTATTAACTGCTTCTGGCTGCCTAGGCTACACGGGAATTGAGGAGGTGACCAGAATTTCAAAGTTGTACGATTCTGCAAGGAGAAAGACAGCTGAGTGAGTTGTTTGTTCAACAGGCACTAAAAATAAAGTTTGACACCTCATTTAAGAACTTCCAGCAGCATTCAGGAAGCTGATTCATTTTTTCTAATAAAACTTAATTGTCATGGTGTTTATTTAATACTGAGATAATAGCATCTTATGTTTATGAAATGTCTTATAGCAGGAGGGAGTCCATACCACTTCAAAGACTTCAAAAGCAACTAGATAGGAACCATCTTTTACCACTTTGAACTGCCAGCTCTGGGACATTGGAGGAAAAGCAGGAAGGGATGGACTGGAGAAGTGGCCACACCTTACAACAAATTCGCCCTAGTAGAAACCCACTAAGCAGGCTCCAGAAATGGGTTTCTTGCTGAGTGTGTGGGGAAGAGAATCTGACCACCTGACGAGTGCTTCAGAATGCTGGCTGAAGAAAAGAGGACCCGATCTGAGGGAGGTGGGGAGAGGAGGTGCTAAATGTTGGCAGAGGTGGTCTCTTTCCAAATCAAACTCAGAGGTACGATATTCTATCTTCTGGCAGTCAAAGCAGGAAGTCTTAGAAGTAAAAGAGAGTCCTGTCATTTTAGGATACTTAGTTTCTGGTAGTTGTAGATGGGCCTGGCCTCAGAATTAATGGAGAGGGTCAGGTCCCTAAGTGGCTCGAGTTCTTACCATTGCTTCCTTGAAAATCCACAATTTACCTTCATTCTTGGAGTTTTTCTTAACATTGCTTGAGCATCAGAATCACAAGGGGAGCTCATTTTACAAGCACATTCCTCTTTCAAAAATGCTCTGTTTTGTTTTTGTTTTGTTTGAGACAGGGTCTCACTATGTAGCTCTGGCTGACCTGGAATTTGCTATGTAGGCCAGGCTGACTTTGAAGTCACAGAGATTTTTTTCCTTCTGTCTCTTGAGTGCTGTGATTAAAGGAGTGCACCACCACATACCTGACCTTTGTTTCTATTTCGACTGAGGTGGACTCTAAGAATATGTTCTATCTATCTATCTATCTATCTATCTATCTATCTATCTATCTATCTATCTATCTATCTATCTATCTATCTATCTATCCATCTATCCATCTATCTATCATGGTATTGAGTATGGTACTCTCAGGGTCATTCTAGTTAAGAACCTGTGCTACAAGCCAAGACCCAAGAATCAACATTTTTTCCTCAAGCATTCTAAGTGCTGAAGACTGATAAATTTTTAGCACGCTCTAAGAAGCAGTGATTCTAGAGTCAGCTTCACAGAGGTTGGGACTCTTTGGTCTTTGGTTTGCCAGCTCAATACAAGTGTGCCTTAACTTTCAGTGTCATTTTGCTTTCTGCAAAGATGCTAGGAAGATCTGAAATCTTCTCAGTGTTTTCCTCTGTTGCTCCGAGGAGGGGTTCCTGCCACGTAAAGATCAGTACCAAAGGGAAAGTGAACCATAGTTCCCTCTAAGAAGTGAATGGGCCACACCGAGTCTGTTAGGAATTAAGGCAGTCACCATGTCCCCAATTCGTCTCTCCTTCCCTCCTACACAGAGCACTAGTGGCATAGCTTTCTATCTTCGGAGTCAATGGCATAGTATGTCCTGTAGACATGGCTATTTTTTTTTTATGTCTAGGTAGATAGGATTTAGGCTTGAAGGGAACATTTTAACTGAAGGAGGAAGGAAACAGGGATACTATTTTGGAAGCTGTCTTGGCAAAAAAAAAAAAAGGAAAAAAGTTTCACCAAACATGATGTTTTCTGAAAATATTTTGATTTGTACTTATTGTTAACATTATTTCCATATTAGACTATGGGCGATGGAAATAATAGGGAACTAAGGACTCTACTAAATTAGCGCTACAGCAATCTACAATGAGTACTGCATGAGAAACATACTAATTATCCGAAGACTGGATATAGATGTTAATGTTTCCTATTAGGCCTATGCCACTTGCCTTGCTCCTTTCCCAAGCCATCCATCAGAATTTTGTCAAGCCGAGTAGAAACTCTCAAAGATGAACTATCCATGCTTCCTCTCCTAATGTTCCCCAATCTTTTGTGACTTAGAAGATATATTGATCACAAGCTCAGGAGAAGTTATCCCTGCTCACTGGCACTACCACTCACTAGATCTTGGGATTCTTCTATGAGCCTGATTCCTTTGTAACATGTGATTCAATCAACGAAGGTAATTACAAATAATTCTGATGGGAAGAACACAATATCAGTTGCTTATTGCTATATCAAATAGTTCAACACTATCACAGAATGGAATATAACACAGGTTTATTTATTTGGGAGCAAACTCACAGAAAGAGTAGAAATCTGCACCCCTCTGCATGCACAGGGAACTGGAACCAAATCCAGCAGCCAAGGGGCTTATGCACACCCCTATGTCTGCATTTATAGTACACGATACCATGCCCAAAGTGGGCTAGCATTCCAAAGGCCATTGGCTGAAGGAGTTCCAACAGCACCTCCCCCTTTTGTCTAAATAAGAGAGTATGAATGTGTTTGGTATATAACCTTCAAGATATATGCAAATAAACCATTCTTTGATGGAATGAAAGAATGCCGCCAAAGTCAGCTGTAAAATGAGTGACAGGTTTTCATCAGTCATTTCCACTAGTAGAATCTTCCCTTCTTTGCCCTTCCCTTTCCCTCTCCTTCCTTCCTTCCTTCCTTCCTTCCTTCCTTCCTTCCTTCCTTCCTTCTTTCTTTCTTTCTTTCTTTCT
>NW_004949115.1:2523606-2544438 GCF_000317375.1 Microtus ochrogaster
AGAGAGAGAGAGAGAGAGAGAGAGAGAGAGAGAGAGAGAATATGAATGTCGGTGACTGGAAAACTTTCAGGACTCATTGTTCCTCTACTGTGTGGATCCCAGGAATTGCACATAGGTTTCAGGCTTTGTGGCAAGGGTCTTTACCCAATGTGCCATCTCAGAATAATGAGTATCTCTTTACTTATTTATCTCCTTTTACTTATTTCATCAGAATTTATTCAGATATATTTTGTACTAATTTTGTTAGTTTTATGCCAGAATATTTCATTTGTGGGTGTTATTTTTAAGTAATATTGTATTTTAATGTATTTTTCCAATTGTTATTGCCAGAATGTAGGAGAGCAATTTATTTTTGTATACTAAAACAATGTACTGTAAAACCTTGTTTCAATTGTTCATTGGTTCCAGAAGGGGTTATTTGTTGTTGATGATGATGGTGGTAATTCTTTAAGAGGTTATGTATAAAACATCATGTCTTTGGAAAGACCTTTATTTTTTCCTTCCCAATATGTATCCCTTTTGAACTTCTAGTATGCTTCTGGAAGCTATGAAGCAGTTATGTCTCTGTTTTTCCCCAATCATTGAGTGAAACTTCCAGTTTTTTTGTGGTGTGTGTGTGTGTGTGTGTGTGTGTGTGTGTGTGTGTGTGTGTGTATTGAGTATGTTAGTTATAGCTTTTTGTGCATGTTCTTTAGTAGCTTTAGGAATTTCCTCTCCACTCAAAATTTTCTGGGAATCTTTGTTGTAGATGGGCATTATGTTTTGTCAAATGCTTGTCCTGCATCTATTGGCATGGTCATTTTGATTCTTTTATTTTTCTGTCTTTGGTATACCAATGTGATCTCTTATGTTAACTGCATTTTGAATAATGTACCTGTCATTACCCCTGGAGTAAATCTCACTTGGTCATAGAGTATCATTCTTTTTATATATTGCTGGATTTGGCTTGCTAGTGTTTTGTTAATGATTTTTGTGTAAAGGTTTGTGAGGCTGTGGTTTTCTCTTTTTAAAGTGTCTTTGTCAGGACATAGTATTAGGGCAATTCTGGCTACTTGAAATGAGTTAGGAAGTGTCTTCTCAGCTTCTATTCTCCAGAACAGATTGCAGTGAATTGTTATTATTTCTTCCTAAAGTGTTTCATCATAGAGTCTGCCACTGATCCATTCTGTTCCTGGTGTTTTATGTTTTAGAGGGTAACTAAGTGTGGGTTCAATTTATTATTTATTTAATATTATTTAATGGATATGGGTCTATTCAGATGATCTTTTGTTGAGTTTTTCAAGACGTGTCTCTTAAAAAATTAGTCTGTGTAATCTAATCTTCATGTTGATGGGCATAGAGTTCTTGATGATATTCCTTTATTTTCTTTTATAAAGTCTATGGAGTCTCAGTCAGTTCATATCTATTAATTACTTAATTCAAAAATTATGTTTCAACTATTTACTATTAAGAAATTTTCCAGGTGTAGTACCTATAATTCAAGTACTTAGGAGGATATAGCCTGAGGAATGCCAGGAATTCCAGGACAGCTTGGGCTATATAGAGACTTTATCTCATAAAAGTAAAACTAGTCACACATATTTATTTCATACCTATTATGTACCAAGTACTGTGCTATAGCTGAGGATGTGGTGACACTGGCTTCTTGGAACTTACATTCTCATGAGGAAGATCAGCATTGAATCAATAAATAATAGACACATCTCCAAACTGCAGCTGCACCAAGTGCCGACAAGAAATAGATAGTATGAGAGAGAACTTCTTTAGTAAGTGTGGGAAGGGAAAGCCTTTCTAAGGAGGTGACATTTTAGCTGAGAACTAAAAACTGAGAAAGTCTAGCCCTGCTTTAAAAAAAAGTCTGGAAAAGAGCATTCCAAACAAAGTAGCCACATGAGCAGACACTCAATAAAAGGAAGAAACAAAATACATCCAGTGTGCCTAGAGCACCGGAAGTGTGGGAGTCAGTAGTGTCCAGGGAGCTGTGAGGGGCGGTTGAGGGTCACATCCTATAGGACTCTTATAAGCCATAATAAGGAGTTGGGATTCCGCTCTAGGTTAAACTAGAATTTCAAGAGAGTCACACAAGAGAGTGACAAGGTGTGACTTGCATTTCTAAGTGATACTGTGGGATCTTTCCTTACTGCTGTGAGGAAAAGAAGGCAGAAGGGAGCAAGCCTGAGGGCAGAACCCACGAGGTAGTGTAGTAGTCTAGGCGGGAGGAGCTGGGTGCGTAAACTAGGCCAAAAGGGCAGTGAAAATGAAAATGGAAAGATGGAAAGTAGAAAGAAGGCGGTTTGTTTTTTTAAAACAGGTACTAGGTTTGGCATTTATAAGCAGAATTTATTGAGCAATCTCATTGACTGTATTCAGCCATGGGAAGTTGCCTTCCCCCACTTTCAGTTTGAGGTATTCTTCCTTTCAATTACGCAGGAGCTACAAAACCATCCCATTGGCTCATTTATCCCGAGAGTGACTATTATAGTTCCCCAGGTCTGTCAGCAGCATATGCTCAAGGTACCATGGCCTCCATTCCAAACAGGTGTTTCTACAGTCTGGGCACATTCTAAGCAGCGCGTCCTCTGATGATCATTGTTCTCGTCTTTCCCAGGTGGGTGACATTTAGAATGATTATTGTTCAGCTGTACTCAGGATTGTACTAAACGGTATGACAGGAGGAAGAACATTGACTCTCAGGGTACTTAGAAAGTGGAATGGATCACCGGAGGAGGTTATGAAGGGTCCTTCAGCCCGACACACTGCTGAACTATGAAGACGTTACATAGCAACGTGATCAGCATCTCTATATTCTAAAGAAAAAGCAAATCAACTGACAAGGGAGGAAAGGGGAAAGGATGTTGTCAATGCTAGGTCATGGGTGGCTGCCAAACAATACCAGTCAGGACTCACAGCCTAGCTGGGCCAGTAGGTAGATAGGAGAACTTGAGAACACGTTACCAGGAGGCTAGTTACAGGGAAGTATGAAACTATAAAGCTCAGGTCCGAATTCAGGGTAGAAAACCACAATGGAGAATGCAGGCAGGGCCTAGGGTCTGAATATGTAGTCAAGAGTGAAGCTGCTGAGATGTGAGACAGACAGAAGGGCTACATCGGGCCGGAAGAAAATCTTTCTAATGATGTTGGTCTATGGCTGGGCTTTAAGCCAAGCAAAGGGAAATAGGTAGATATAAAATCAGAGGTGAAATACACCTCTTGAACCAGAACACCATAGCTCAGCCATGGTATTTCAGTGCGTTCTGGAACCAGCACCCATTTACCCTCTGCTTTGCTTTCAACCTTGCAGAGAGACACAATTTAACAGCTTTTTGTGACTTTGGTACAGTTCTGTACCAGAGGAGATGCAGCCTTGCCCGATGATGCACCACCATTCCTGGGCACTGACCACAGAAATACAAGGCCCAGGAATGGTGGTGTGAACTTGAAAACTGACTTCAAATAGAATCGAGTTCACAATCAAAGAAATTCCTCTGTTCTCCCCTGCCCCCTGTCCACATCGTCCTTCCTCAAAACACTTCACCGGCTTGACTATTTCTCTTAGTCTCCCAGAGAGGTCTGTTGCATGGGTTCATTAGCGGAATCCACTCACCTCCCCAGCGGCTTTCACCACCAACTCCCTGGGGAGGATAATCTGCTGCCAAAGCTTCTAATGCCATAACAAAGGCATTGATGCATTGAGGTGGCTGCTGCTGCTCCTGCTGCTGCTGTCACAAAGCTGCCTCCCTCCCAACGGAAACTACTAAAGCCAGGGCTTCTGATGTGGCCTTCTGTACTCAGTGCCCCACAGAGATTTTAGGAAAGCGTCCTTTAAACTGGTACTTACTCTTACAAAACTCTCTCTGCTTAGAACTTAGATTTGAGACTTGGGAGCTGGATCAGAAGACAACCAGGATAGAGGCCCCTGGTGGGTATCATTTTGATGGATTGATTTGTTTGTTTGCTTGCTTTCTAGTCTTCTCAGCAAGGGTTCCCACCCTGTTTCAATAGCTTATAGACTGTACTCTGGAACTTAAGGCTAAGTACTATGAACTACATTTGCCCAGTCACAGAACCGTCTTTCTCCTAGCAACAGGGAGCCAACTAAATGATGGGCATATGACCAAGAAAGACCAATCAGATTTGCTTCTTAGATTACATCAGTTTAGCTAACGCTTCCCATTCCTTTGGAGAAGATACGTGGCAAAAGAAGCATAATGAAGGCAAGGCTTATTTTAGCTCACAACTTGAGGGTAGAGTTCACCATGGGGAAAGAGGCACGGTGGCAGGAGCATGAAGCAATTGTTCACAGTGCCTCCCGAGTCAGGAAGCAGAGGGAGATGAGGGCTCGTAGTCAGCTTACTTCTCCAGTTTTGTTAAGTCTGGGACCCCAGCCTGTAGTATTGTTTCACACCTGTTCAAATTCAGTGTCTCCTCCTGTGGTGGCTTGAGAGAAAATGGCCCCCCAAAGGAAGTGGCACTATTCAGAGGAGGTGTGGCCTTGTTGGAGGAAGAGTGTAGCTGTGGAGGCGGGCTTTGAGGTCTCATATATGCTCAAGGCATACCCAGTGTCTGAGACCTTTTCCTGTTGCTTGAAGAATAGGTAGAACTCTCAACACAGTTTCAGCCTGCATGCTGCATTTGCCCACCATGAAGATAATGGACTGAGCCCTGAACTTATGTAAGTAAGCCACCACAACTAAATGTTTTCCTTTATAAGAGTTGCCGTGGTCATGGCATCTCTACACAGCAGTAGAAACCTTTACTGAAATACCTCAGTTAAACCTCTATGAAAACTCCCTCAAAGACACACACTCAGAGGTCTATCTCCTAGATGATTCTAAACCTAGTGAAGTTTGAATGACAACATTCAAACACTCTGAGAAACTGAGATGGTTTGTGGTAAGCTTTGGGAGTCATGTCCCCTGAAATATGGAGACCAGCTTCCATCAAAGGAAATGAAACAAGTGGGAAAGAGATACAGATATTAACAGAGAAGAAATGCAGACACAGAGAGTCCCAACGATGTCCAGCCCTCCGTTCCCCAGCCCTAAGCACTAAGAGGAGCTCTGGGTGGCTCTTCGTCCTTCCAATCCGATATGATCCTTTCTGGGATGCTCCTTGAGCTACTAAGCAAACAATCTCCCTGTGGGCTCACCTTCTCCACTGTTCAGACTCAAGAGTTAGGTAAATATCAAATTCTATACAGCTTAGGTGGCCAAGATGGGTCATTTCATATAAGCATTCACTGACAAATATTCACGGCGTTCTTGCTCCATGTCAAACACAGCTGTAGGAGATGAGAATATAAACGTGAATGAATGAAAATATCTATACTCATGAAGCTTGCATTCTAATGGGAAATTGTTTACAAAAAATGATTATATACATAGCCTAATCTCATTAGGGCAGGAAGGAAAACAGAACACATGAATGTGACAAAGAGTAGCCGAGTAGGGATGCTGTTTTAGGTAGTCTGGTCAAGGAAGACCTCCTGTGGAATACACAGACCTCACAGAAGTGAAATCACATATATATTTGGGGACAGAAAATTACTGTAGGCTGAGGCTACACAGATGTGAGGGGATTTGGTATGTTGGCAACAGCATGGGGATTGATGAAATAAGGAAAGAAAGAAAGAGTAGCACAAAATCAGGTCAAAGAGGTAGTGAAGAGACAAGTTACACAAGAACCTTGAAGACTAGACTAGAGACTACATTTTTTTTCTAGTTGTGTTAGAGTCATTAGCGTATTTTGATGTAAGCAATGACTGGGTCAGATTTACCACTTAGGGATCACGACCTCCTGAAGAGAGACTAGAGCGCAGAGGCTAAAAATGGAGGCAGGGTCAGAGAGCTGGTTCAGTGGCTAAAATCTTTAGCTGTACAAGTCTAAGTTGGACCCTTGGAAGCCTTGGGAAAATCCCAGGGTTGAATGGATTTAGCTGTTGTTTTGTTTTGTTACTCTTTGTGGGTCCACCACCCAGCTCCTAAATAAATACTTGGAGGCTTATTCTTAGTTATGAATGCCTAGCCTTAGCTTGGTTTATTTCTTGCCAACTTTCCTTAAATTATCCAGTCTACCTTTTGCCTCTGGGCTTTTTGCCTTTCTTGATTCTACATATTTTTCTTTACTTCTTATTCTGTGGCTGGCCCCTAGCGTCCTCCTCTCTTCCTTTTCTTGCTCCCCCCTCTTCTCTTTTTCTCCTCCAATTATTCTCTCTGCCTTCCAGCCCTGCCTATCCTTTCTCCTGCTTCGCCATGTAACACATCTTAAACTAATTTTCCCCAATAGTGGAGTGTGTCTGTAATCCCACAGAACAGAAACCAGAGACTTAGCCCCAAAACAAAGTGGCGGGGGAGAGTACCAATTCCCAAAGAGTTGTCCCCTGGCTCGCACATGTGTGCCATGGCATGCACCTGTCCCCCTACACACTAAGTCAGTAAATATTTTAATGAGTGGAGGCAACCAGAGATTATCATACCAAGCCAGCCACATCAGTTTCAAAAAGATAAATATTGGCTGTTTTCTTTCATTTGTGGAACCTAGATTATAAATAGATAAAAATTGTATATATAGTAGGAAAATAGAAGCAAGCCTGGGACGGGGAAGAAGAGGAATATGGGAGAGCAAAGTATGTCATATACTTATATGTAAATGTTCTTATGAAACCAAGTTCTAGGCGCAATGATTACATGCTGGTTAAGTACTTAAAAATGGACGGCAGTGGGGACACCCGGTGAGAGACTACTGTTTCAGTCCAGGTAAAAAAATGATGGGACTAGCAGCTAAGGGAAGCAGGAAAATGTGTAGGGAGACTGAATTTGAAAATCCAAACTTCGATTTCAAAGGGAAAGCCAGTTAAAGCTACTGTAGTTTACTCATAGATGGCACGTGGAATGTGAGTGCCAGGTGACTTCAGCTGTTTTAGCCTCAGCAATCAGATGAGTCAGCAAGACACTTAGCAAGATGGTGACAAATTGCAAAGTCATGGTTTTGGAGATTGGGATCTGGTGAGCGTGAAATGCCAATTAAGTATACAAGCAGTGTAACAAAATTAGGAGAAGAAAATTTATAGGATAAAAGGGGGGCACAAAGTGCTAGGATGAAAAGGGGGTTCCCAGGAAACAAGAAGTGTCCCTTCCACATCCATGCAGGGAGCATCATGCTGTCATAATTGCAGGAGAGCACATGTATTCATTTTAGTAGCTAGCCCATAGTAGGGGCTCAATAAGTGCTTACTGAATTCTTTCAAAGCTATTGAGAGAGTGATCCAAACAGAAGGGAACAAGAGTCACATGAAAGGAACAGTGCACAGAATAAAGTGTAAGCAAAGGAAAGAAATAGCATCTCTGGGGGGGGGGATTCTGACTATGCTTGGGAGAAGAGTAAGCTGCAAGTGAGGAAGAGAAAAAAGGAAACAAATCAAAGATTAAAGTTATCATCATACAAGAAAGGTAGAGTTGAGCATGTTTTGGCTGACAGCTTTCTGGCCTGACTCCTGCCAACAGGGCATGCAGCTTCATTGATGAAGACCTTTCCTTGGCCTTGTGCAACAACAGAGCAAGCATGGAAGAAAACTCAGTTTCAGCATTCAGAGGTTGCAAGCAGCCAGGAGTGGGGACAGTAGCCAGCCGTGATCAATGCAGAATCGATTTACAATTTAGTGCTTTTGTGTTTCAAAGTAAGATACCAGAAGAGGACAACTAGGGGGAGGGCAGATTTCAAATTCCTTCTGCTAACACTGAAAACCTAGTGGGAGGGAAGCCATGTCACTGCAAGCGGGATATAGAGTACTGGGGAAGGGCGACCCGTGAAAGGGCAAAGACCTAAAGGGAAGGCTGCGAGAGTGATATACAAAGAAATATGAAGAGGGTTAGGCTCATAAAATAGAAATTGACGGACTAGGGCATGAGGGCATTCAAAAGATCTTTAAGAGGCTTCAGGGAATGGAAGGATGAGGGTCAAACAGAGATATCTGTCGGAACAGCTTCTTGACAAGCAGCTAGCGAAAGCCAATATATAACAAGATGGGAAGAAGGGTGAGCTTGAGAAAGGGGGAGGCGGCTGCAGCACTTGCTGTCTGAATGTAAATCAGGGGTGGAAATTCTGTGTATACAAGACAATACAGTATTGTGAAAACACAGACAGAGGCTATGGAATCTTCTTTTGTATGAAGAGGACATTGAAACAGTTGTGAGTATGCATTAGTGTCCACAGAATGTCACAGGCACCTCTAAATTCAAAGATAACTGCTTTGAGAGTAAGTTGCATTTTTGCTTTTTATTTCTGAGCCTTGGTTTCTTCATCTGTGACTCAGGAGTAATAATAGTAAAAAAAAAAAAACAATGCATGGGCTCATCATAGGCAAGCAGTTCATGAACAGTGCTTTGCACGTAGGAGGCAAACAATATTACTATTACTGGCATTGTTGTTACAACTACTTCTCTATCAAAATAAAACACTTTTATTGGGTATGTTTGTGTATGTGTGTATGTACATATCATGATACAATGCTCTCTCTGTGTGTGTGTGTGTATTTGTGTGTGTAACAATTAAGAAATAATATGAAAATAAAATCA
Source organism: Microtus ochrogaster (assembly GCF_000317375.1). Classification (NCBI taxonomy): domain Eukaryota; kingdom Metazoa; phylum Chordata; class Mammalia; order Rodentia; family Cricetidae; genus Microtus; species Microtus ochrogaster. Next base: position 2,532,180 of record NW_004949115.1, read on the forward strand.
ACAAGTCACATTCAAGATTACCTAACCCATAAGAATAGATTCTCTTTTCAAGGAAAAGAAACAGTCAATCAGAGGAGGAAGGGCAGAAGGCATGATCTTGGACAGACATGCATCACAGGCAACCAGGAGAATACTGGTGTATGCAGGATGGCAGATGTGGAAAGAATGGAGAGTACAGTTTGCATGTTGAAAAGTGATATTGATTATTTACGGCATGGTGTTTGGTAACAGGAAATGAACTGGAAGGGCACAGACTATTCTACTTCATTTATAACTGAGCTCCTCTTGCTGTGGCCCTCCCTGCAGCTTCTTAGAGATTAATAAGCTCCGGTCTGTGCAGATCCTGGATGGGCTGAGAAAGAATCAGCTTAGCTCCTTTTGCTTCCCTCCTCTTCCAACCCAGCCCCCATCATTAGTCAACCGCCCCAGAACCTCAGAGCTAAGCTTGTCCACATGTTGATGAAACTCTCGCCTGGTAGAGCCTTTTCTTTTCTTGGCATGCATCTTATTTTAGTAACAAGCAACAAGCAATACAGAGGACGCTCAGACTGAGGGGGAAGAGGACAAGAAAGACAATCATCACAGCTTTAGAATAAGTGTGTTCTTGGGGTAAAAGGAAGAATAGCACCCACAGATGAGTGCATCTCTTCAATGATTCAGGAGAGGAAAGGGGAGTGGGGGAGGTGCAGAGGGTGGAGCAAGCCAAAAATCTGCAGAATTGGAGTACCATCTTACTGCAGCCACCTGCCCAACAAAGAGCATTTTAATGAAAACAGACCCATGGCCTGGCATTGCCTCAGGGGCAATGCCTAAGAATATTCTAGGAGAAGGCCTAAGGTTCAGTGCAAAATAAAGGTGTGGGTTTCTTTGGTTTAAAATTATTAACAATGTTAAGGTAACAGCGCTGTGTTTATTTAGACAGGGTCTCGCCGAGACTGGTTTGGAACTTGCTATATGGCCCAGATGGACCAGAACTTGTAACCCTCATGCCTCAGCCTCTGCAGCTGGAATTGCAAGCATGAGCCACCACACCGAATTCCACAATTGTCTTTATGAGTATAAGGTCCCTATAGCCAGTCCTGGCTAGGAACATGGTTTTTCCTTAGATCCTGGTTCATTGTTTTGTTTAGCAAATCAAAATGATAGAACTAGAATAACTTGCTCTCTCATTCCGAGTCTTATTTTGTGAATTTTAAGTGTTTTTATTTAGCATACACCATATTCAAGATGATACAATAGGACCTGCCTAGCAGCAAATGAAGGGAAAGTATCTGACGTTTACAGATTTGTGTGAATGCCAATATCTATCTTTTAACAGGAGATGTTTCCTCTTCCCTTTCGTTTCCCTGGTCTGGTATGGTTTTGATAGAAGCTCCGAAAAAATGTAGAGAAAAGGCAAAAAAAAAGAAAAAAAAAGCTGTTTCCAGGACTCTTCTCCTCCCAGCCTTATATGGCTCTAAATATCCTCATTCTGGCTTTCCTCCCAGCTCCCCTCCCTCCCAAATCTTTCCCTGAGCTCTTTAATGTTCTTTCTGCTTATTTGTCACCCCTTGTGGCAGCTATTAAACCAAATCCTTACTTTGAGAATTGGTAATTAAAGGGAAAGAATTAAGCATTTATCCTGCCTTTCCAGCAGGAACTATATTTCAGTATAATCAAATAGCCATAGTTTTGCTCTTTATTTATTTAACACTTCCATAGCATTTACCGTGCAGCAGGCCTGTTCTGACAGTTTTCCCAGTGCTACCTCTTTTTCGTTCTCCCAACAACCACGTTTTACAGATAAGGAACAGAAGCCCTGAGGAGCAAAGCGACTTAATAACACAGGTAACAAGAAATAGGACTAAGATTCAAGTTCAGACAGTTGCCAAAATCCACGCACTTCCAGACATACTAAGGCCCCCCTGTACGTACTAGGTAAATTCATACCTTCCTGAGCCTGTTGGCTAGTAAATACATACTGACTGAATTTTTCAAAGCTATTTTATGGGCTGAGGATAATGTTCAGTAGATACTTGGCTAACATACAAGAGATGCTAGGTTAAAATGCCCAGCACTAGAATAAAAATCATTTTTTGATCCTAACATGAATCCAGGCAAGAGTTCCTAGATGAAATTAAAATGTTAGGTGGATGAACGGGTCGTCGGGTACAAGCTTACCAACACATAGACTTCCTCATTACCAGGAGGAAAATAACTACAGAGAATTTGGGAAATGGGTAATGTGCTTACTGCACAGGCACGAGGACCTGAGCTTGAATCCTCTGCACCCATGTAAAAAATCAGGTGTTATCATACATGCTTGTAACCCCATCACTGGGAGTGCCAGACAAGGGGATCACAAAGGCTCACTGGCCAACCGATCTATTCGAATTGGTGAGCTTCAGGTTTAGTGAGAGACCTTGCCTCAAAAATGAAAGTGGAGAGAGAGGAAGATCATTGAGGTCAATCTCTGGCCATCACATGCACCCTTCAGGTGAGTTCATCCCACCTTGAAGCATGCGTAGTAACTTGTTTTAAAATCCACCCTTTTATTGGCTTTTCTCTGTCTCCTGTCTCACTCCATGAGTCCTTTGTTTCTTGCACCCATCTCCCAAATAGTGTAGGATGAAAACTCTTACCTCAAAGAGTCTGCTTTGGAGATAATCCAGACTAACTACACCCACCCCCACCCCCCCACACCCCCCACATCCCAAAAGCAAAACCAAAAAAGCAAAGCAAAAGCAAGTGTACAAATAATTTTGCTGCCATTGGTCAACCACAGTATTCTAAATGGAAATAAGCACATGCCACTGTGTGTCCTCGGATATTCTGCAGCCTTCTATGCAAGCTGTGTTGATGTACTTTAGCCAATGGCGTTTAACTTGAATATATCAAGCCTTGGCGTCTAAATTCCAATTTTCAGGGAATTTATGAGGTTGAGAAACCCACAAATAAGTGTCTAGGCAGTCTAAAAAGTGGGCCATCTTTCAGAACAACCAGTCTGTTTTCTTTAGTTAGTCAGTATACTGAAAAATAGGAAAAAAATGTTATTCTCAAGTTCAAGAAATAGAAAGGTTGTAACCAGATCCAGGCACAAGTTTGGACTGAATCTATCCTGGGACAAAGCAGCTGCAAAAGCCATTTTCAGTGCAGTGGAGAATGTTTGATGTGATTTGCTCATATTGAAGGAAAAAATTAAAACATCTTTTTTCTTTTTTAGTTTAAATTTATTTATTTAAAATAATCTTTTCTCGTTTTACATACCAATCCCAGTTCCCAGTCCCTCCCCTCCTCCTGCTCCCTCTACCTACTCCCTACCTCACCCCCCATTCACTCCTCAGAGACAGTAAGGCTTCCCATGGGGAGTCAACAAGTCTAGCACACTGCACATTGCGTTGAGGAAGGACCAAGGCCATCCCTACTATATCTAGGCTGAACAAGGTATCCCTCCAAAGAGGATGGGTTCCAAAAAGCTAGCACAAGCTGTAGGGATAAATCCTGGTCTTACTGTCACTGACCCCACAGTCTGCCCCAGCCATACAACTGTCACCCACATTCAGAGGGCCTAGTTTGGTCCTATGCTGGTTCCCTCACTGCCAGGCCAGAGTTGGTGGGCTCCCATTAGCTCAGGTAGACTGTTCCAGTGGGTGTCCCCATCATGGTCTTGACCTCTTTGCTCATATTCTCACTCCTTCCTCTCTTCAACTGGACTTTGGGAGTTCTCTCTAGTGCCAGGTTTCTCACTAGCTCCATAATGGCTCCCTCAATCCAGACATCTCTTCCCTTGTTCTCCCTCTCTGTCCTCCCCCCGTCTTTACCATCCCATTCCCTCATGTTCTCCTCCCTTCCTCCTCCCCTCTGCCCTCCCTTCTCCCCTTCTCCCGCCACACTCCCAATTTTCTCAGGAGATCTTGTCTATTTCCCATTCCCAGGGGGATCCACGTATGTTTCTTTTAGGGTTTTCCTTGTTACTTAGCTTCTCTGGGGTCATAGACTATAAGCTTGGTATCCTTTGCTTTATGTCTAATATCCACTGATGAGTGAGTACATATTGTGTTTGTCTTTCTGTGTCTGGGTTACGTCACTCAGGATTTTTTTTCTAGTTCCATCCATTTGCATGCAAATTTCAAGATGTCATTGTATTTTACTGCTGAGTAGTACTCCATTGTGTAAATGTATCACATTTTCTTTATCCATTCTTTGGTTGAGGGACATCTAGGTTGTGCCCAGGTTCTGGTTATTATAAATAATGATGCTATGAACATAGTTGGGCAAATGTCCTTGTAATATGATTGAGCATCCTTTGGATATATGCCCAATAGTGGTATTGCTGGGTCCTGAGATAGTTTGATTCCCAATTTTCTGAGAAACTGTCATACTGATTTCCATAGTGGTTGTATAAGTTTGCATTCCCACCAGCAATGGAGGAGTGTTCCCCTTACTCTGCATCCTCTCCAGCATAAGCTATCATTGGTATTTTTGATCTTAGCCCTTCTAACTGATGTAAAATGGTTTTGATTTGCATTTCCCTGATGGCTAAGGATGTTGTGCAGTTCCTTAAGTGTCTTTTGGCCATTTGAGATTCTTCTGTTGAGAGTTCTCTGTTTAGATCTGCAACCCATTTTTTACTGGATTATTTGATATTTTGATGTCTAGTTTCTCGGGTCCTTTATGTATTTTGGAGATCAATCCTCTGTCTAAATGTGGGGTTAGTGAAGATCTTTTCCCATTCAGTAGACTGCCATTTTGTCTTATTGACTGTGTCCTTTGCCTTACAGAAACTTCTCAGTTTCAGGAGGCCCCACTTATTAATTGCTTCTCTCAGCATCTGTGCTACTGGTGTTATATTAGGAAGTGGTCTCCTGTGCCCATGAGTTCAACGCTATTTCCCACTTTCTCTTCTATAAGGTTCAGTGTGGCTCAATTTTTATTGAAATCTTTGATCTATTTGAACTTGAGTTTTGTGCATGGGGATAGATAAGAATCTATTTGCATTCTTCTACATGTTGACATCCAGTTATGCCAGCACCACATTTATTGAAGATGCTTTTTTCCACAGTATAATTTTAACTTTTTTGTCAAAATTCAGGTGTTCATTAGTGTGTTGATTAATATCAGGGTCTTCAATTTGATTCCATTGGTCCACCTGTTTATTTTTGTGACAATACCAAGTTGAACAAAATGTATTTTTAAAATGCCTGTTCCAAAGCATATTAGGTCTTTCCCTGTCAACTTTCCTTGCAGTATGGTCTACCTGCTTTACTTTGAATGAACCCAGGTGTTTTCCCTAGTCATTGCTTCCTGTAGAAGATATTGCTGATACTACACACATTTCCCTTGATAGGAATGGCAAGGATCATTTCTATCCATGCCAGCTTGACTTCTAATCACTAGTGCCTGTATCTCTTTGGTTGGAGTTTTCCTCCCAGCTTCCAGGGCCCTCTTCGCCTAGACTCAGAAGGATCTAGAAGCAATACTGTATTCCTATTAGTTATTGTTCCAGAGCTGCCCTACGGAATTCATTCTGCTCCTATTGCTTCTAGATCCTTCTGTGCTGGAGAACTCTAGAAAGTGGCAGAAAATGTGCATCTCTGAGTTCTCCAGCACAGTTAAGTACCAGCTACCTTTAATGGTAACTTGCTTTAAGTGCACCCGCTAGTGACTTTCATTCCTCCTTTGTCTAACTCCTTCCTCCCTTGAATTTCTTTCAGTCCCATCCCAAATAAATTATGTACATACATCGGAAGCTCATCTCAGATCTGCTTTTGGGATCATCCAGGCGGTTGCCCTACTCTGTGGAGCCCCCTGCTGTGGGAATTGTTCTTTCTCTCTCCCCGTGACAGCAAGAGACAAGACTAGAATTTCCTGCTTCTGCACTCATTCAACATCCCTTTCATCCTCTCTACTCTGTACAGTCCCTATCACGTATTCTGTTTGCTACCTCATCTTCACAGAAGGTTCTGGCAAACTTCTCTGATCTTAATCCTATCCTTAGTTTTAGGGTTCCCATATGGAAATCTCTCACACACTCGGGCTTATCTCAAGTGTTACTTTTGTTTGATTTTGATTTGTTTGGTTTGTTTGTTTTTTTTTTTTTGAGACAAAATTTTACTCAGTGTCTCTGTCTGCCTTCCTTCCACAGTCATATTCCTGCTTCAGTCTCCAGAGTGTTGGGATTGCAGCATGATTTCGGTACACGCAGCTCTCATCCCATTATCTCCATCTCTGCTCCTGTTCAGCCACTGTCTTAGCCACACTGTGAATCTCACCACCACTCGGAACTGATTGCCTCGGAAATTCCTGGCTTTATTTTTTATCTTTATAGTATGCATTTTCATTTTTCATCTCTATTAACCCCTTTCACACATATTCTTGGACCTGGCTGCCCCTGCCCTGCAAGCTTCTATTCCAAAGCAGTTCCATGTCTTACCTTCTCTGCTGCTGATGTCTGTTGTAGAAGATCATCTATGCTTGTAGATTATTGGCACGCACTTTTTAAAACACAATTTCTGTATTGATCCTTAGGGAATTTCACACAGGCACCCTAATTCTGCTCACCTCCTGGTCCTCCCATATCCTCCCCTCATTCATGCAGTGCCTCCCCAAAAGAAAATTTAAAAAAATCAAACTAAAATAAAACAAGCAAGCAAACAACAACAACAACACACTTCCTCCTTTCTCTCTTTCCCACCTCTCCAACACCTCTTCATTCCGCCTGGTAGCACTGGGAGCTGTGTGTAACATGGTATACCCTTTAGTCCAATCAGCTTTAGTAGAAAATGTTTATTGTAATGAGTCGCTGATCTGGTTCAAGACCCCTGGTTTCTGGTACACTATCATCACTGGATCCTCAGCAGAACTCTTTTGGGATGCCTTGCAGCTGCTCCAGTCATGAAGATCCTACTGGTGGTGTTTCAGAAGATCAGTCCCTTCATTAGCTCTAGCAAGTTCTAGGTGGGATAGATGTTTGAGTGGGCCAACCTAAGACCAGATGTGGACCTGAGTGGTAGCTGAGCTGGTCAATCCAAACCACTGGGGCCACCTGCTTCAGATGAGGGGGCGTGGCCAGTTCCTACACACGCAGGCCATCAGGGTCAGTCAGTTCTCCCTTGTCTGTGGTAAGGGGTGTGACCCTCTCTTTTGAGAGTGGGGGTCAGCTCTCCCAAGAGGGTCAGGGGCAACTTTCTTGTTGCAGTTCTAGCAAGAGGCAGGGACAGCTTTCCCTGCGCTGGGGATGATTCAGGATGGCCCTCTGATTTCATCACACATGGTTCTTATGACCCCCTGTGGTGACACAGGCCACAGACATCAATACAGACCCCAGCTACAGCTGGCGCTGGGGCCATGCCTATATGAGTGGCCTGTGCTGCCACCTGGGGCAATGGTGACATTCAGACCTAGCTGCTACCCAGGAGCATATCTGGGCCCGTGGTCCAACTGCGGCTAGGATCTGTACTGAAATCCAAGTCCCCTTTGTCACCAAAGGTCACACAGAGCCCCGGAGTTGGGGCCGCAGTCTGAGGCATCAGTGGTGTTGGTGTTTGGGGGAAAGGGAGCATGCCACCTCTAGAACCATCTCAACCTAAGTGGCCAGCATTTCCGCCCAGAGTCAGGATATCATCCTAGGCCCAGATTGCTGCAGAGGGCCATGTCTGGGTCAGTGGTCCAGTAGTTGGGGCTTGTGTTGACCTGCTCTTTAACGTCAGTGGACCTCGCAGCACCTAGCTGGTCCTTTGCTTTCCATCAGGTAGCCGTACAGCCTTCCCTTCCAGACATGTTCTTGATAGCTTTTTAGGCCCCTTTCGTTTGTTCTCAGCAACACCATTTCTACTTGGGATTCCATCTTGCTTCTTGCACCTGGGATTCCTGCTTTTTAGTGTGAAAAGTCGGCCTTTGCCATTTCCCGCTTTCCCGGTGTCTTAAGTGAGCATGCGCCGCACTCGCTCCACCTGTTTAGCTCTACTCCTAGTCCTGGACTCGCAGCCCTGCTAGGACCCTCTTCATGAATTTATTGCTCCTCCATTATCAAGAGCAGATTTGGAGAAGTCTAGTTCTATGGTTCACTTTTTTTTTAACAGATAATTATTTCCTAACTATTAACGATAGAGTGTCAGGAGCTGTACTAAGTGCTGGAATACAATGACGGTAAGAAGCTTGAGGCCGTTGACACCGTGGACTTGCAAAATTATGATAAAACTATAGAAGGAAAGCAAAATGAATAGGAAGAAGGAACATTCGGTAGGGTAGTTGGAGAACACCTCTGTAAGGAGGTAACTCTTTATTCAAGCCTGAAGGCAGAAGGGTCGTCAAACAGAAAAAAATTCAGTGGGGGAGTATTTCGGGCAGGCGAAAGTACAGATATGAGTTCTAAAGTGTGAACAATGTGACACCCAGAGTGAACACAGAAGGCCAATGTGGCTGCATCATAGTAAGCTGAAGGAATAAGAGCAGCTGACATAAAAAAGACCAAGGAGCTTACAGCCCATGAGTCTATATCACGAAGAGGTTTTCAGAACAGACTGATGACCTTTAAAGTGATGGGAAAGCACTAGAGGATTTAGAAAGTATGTTTGAAATTTTTATTTGTCTGTTTTGCCTGCCTGTGTATATCCGTACACTGTGTATGTTCAGTGTCCACAGAGGCCACAAGAGGGCATCAGATGCTCTGTAATTAGAATTGCAGACGGCAGCGAGCTGCCCCGTGGATGCTAGAAATTGAACCCAGGTTCTCTACAAGAGCAAGTACTTTTTTTTTCTTTTTAATTTATTTATTTATTAAGGGTTTCTGCCTCCTCCCCACCACCGCCTCCCCTTTCCCTCCCCCTCCCCCGATCAAGTCCCTCTCCCTCATCAGCTTGAAGAGCAATCAGGGTTCCCTGACCTGTGGGAAGTCCAAGGACCGCCCACCTCCATCCAGGTTTAGTAAGTTGAGCATCCAAACTGCCTAGGCTCATTGGAGCACCGGACAGAAATCTCAAGGTCCAAATCAGGAGCAGAAGGAGGGGGAGCACGAGCAAGGAACTCAGGACCGCAAGGGGGACACCCACACACTGAGACAATGGGGGTGTTCTTTCGGGAATTCACCAAGGCCAGCTGGCCTGGGCATGAAAAAGCATGGGATAAAACCGGACTTGCTGAACATAGCGGACAATGAGGACTACTGAGAACTTAAGAACAATGGCAAGTAAGTACTTTTAACCACTGAGCCATATTTCCAGACCGTACACTAGAGCAGTGGTTCCCAACGTTCCTAATGCTGTGACCCTTTAATACAGCTCCTCATGTGGTCACCACCCCCTCAAAGCAGAAAGTTACTTCTTTCCTACTTCATAACTGGAGTGTTTTTTTTTTTTGTTGTTGTTGTTGTTTGCTTTTTGGATTTTCGAGACAGGGTTTCTCTGTAGCTTTGTGGTTCCTGTCCTGGAACTAGCTCTTCTAGACCAGGCTGGTAAATGTCTGTGTTTTCTGATGGTCTTAGGTGATTCCGTACCTCCCCCCATGAAAGGATCGGTCACACCTAGGGGTCGTGACCCACAGGTTGAGAAACACTTCAGTAGCGGCTTTAGGTTGGGAAAATGACTTAACATGGATTTTTTTTTAGAAGATTACTTTATTAAGATGTTTGATTTTCATTATCAACTGAATTTGGAAGCACCTAGGAACCGCACTTCTGAGTGTATTTTTGTATTCAAAGAGGTTTAACTAAGGAGGGAAGATCTATCCTAAAGGTAGCGGTAGCATCCTATGGACTGAGGTCCCAGACTAAACAAAAAGGGAAAGGAGTAACCTAGCACTCCTCTTTCTCTTCTTCCTGACTGTAGATGCAACATGACCAGCTGGGTTCAATGTGATCAACTACCTTACAACCCCCCCACCACACCCCACCATGATGGATGGTATCTCGTCTTAAACAGTGAACCAAAGTAAATCTATCTTTCCTTAAATTGCTTATATCAGGTTTTGTTTTAAATCATACCAATGAGAAAAGTAACTGATACAGAAAATTGGTACTGAGAAGTGGGGTTATTGCTGTGATAATTCTAACCATGTGGTTTGTAGGCCTTTGAAACTGCTTTGGGGGAGGAATGTGTGAGAGTTTGCAGATACAGGCTATAGAAGGCCTCAAATCATATAAGAAGAACTTAGCGGACATCCTGGTGGGAGTTTGGAAGACCAGAATGCCAGGATAGATGTGCACAGTGGTTCCTGGCTCAAGGGGAATAAGGACTCTACTATACGCTGGGCTCGAGATCATTTCTATCACATTCTGGCAAAGAATCTAGCTGATTTCTGCTTGCGTCTTTAAAATTTGAGTGAGGCTGAACTTAAAAGCAGTAGCTTAAATTGTTTGGGTCTTTCAAGACAGAGCAACAACTTGCCTATAGTATTGAAAACTGCTCATCGATCTTAAATGTAGATAAACATGGAGAGACTGCGGAAAGATGCAATATTTACAGTGTGGTGAACAAAGAAGTGTGAACAAGTTTAAAGCTGCAGACAAGGCAGATAGGGAGAAAGCAGCTGTAAATTGTTAAAGAGATCAGCACCAATAAAGACAAAACTCAGATTGTGCTCTGGGACATTAGGAAAGGTACTCTGGGAGCAAGATCCTATCCATCAAGAGTTCCAGCTTGGGCCAGGCAGTGTTGGAGCACGCCTTTAGTCTTGGCACTCGGGAGGCAGAGACAGGTGGATGTCTCTGAGTTCCAGGCCAGCCTGGTCTACAGGGTGAGTTCCAGGGTACGCCGCAAAGCTACAGAGAAACTCTATTTCGAAAAACCAAAACAACAACAACAACAACAAAAAATAGTGTTCTGGTTTGGGAAAATGAAAAATTTTATTAATGGAAAAAGTCTGAACTGAGAATTCCACTGAAGAGGTTCTCTGCTGGAAAAAAACTGCCATGAGAAGTTGTTTCTCAGGTTCTACCGTCAAGGTACACAAAGACCACCAAGCAATGATGGAATGGGGGCAGACTACATCTTTAGCTGGTAGTAGAGATCTGAAGCATCATGCATATGGCACTAGCTTTTCAGGCATGTAAAATACATGAGTGAGTGAGTCATGGAGGCTTGTGCCACAGTTCCAGAAAGCAAATGAGACCAGGCAATGTGTGGCAAGATCAGAGTCCCTGCAAGGAAACCTTAAGAGATCTTTGTGTAAAGCAGTGCAGATAAGTCCTAAGTTTCAATGTGGGCTCCTAGGATGTTGGAGAATCTAGAAACATGGAACATCAACCAGGAAAAGTTGTGGGCAGCAGGTGGAACTGGCCCAAAAATGAGTCTATGTGTTCTGTAGGTGCCAGAACTAGAGGGTCAGGGCTACTCAAGACTATTATGTTTTAGATGATGCCTTTGGGACCCCCAGATAACAGGGCATGGAGATGCAAGGTATGGTGTTTGCTCTGCTGGGATTTGATCTTATTTTGACCCAATCTTTCCTAACTGTGCCCACATTCTTCCCTTTTAGAATGAGAATGTTTATTCTGCGTCATTATATATGGAAGTTATGGAAGTGTACAACTTTTTTTTTCTACAGGGATTCAGAGTCGAGTATTTTAGAAAAGACTTTGACTTTTGAACAATGTTCGAACTATTAAAGAACATAGGGATGTTTGAAGTTGGAATGAGTACAGTTTGCATTATAATATGACCATGGACCTTTGAAGACTAGCGGTTGAATGCTGTGGTTTGAAAGGACTATATTCGTGTGCCAAGTTGGTAAATGGTAGACTCATGAAGGTTAATCTTCATGACCAATTTGACAGGATTTGGAGTCTCCTAGGAGACACATTTGGCTTGCCTGAGCCCCACCCTGCATGTGAGTAGTAGTATCTTAGGGGCTGCAGTTCCAGAATGATTTCTCTAAGGAGAAAGCCATCTGAGCACAAGCATTCATCTCACTCTGCCCAGCTGCCTCATACTCTTACCATGCCTTCCTGCCAGGATGGACTGTAGACCTTTGTAGACTGATGTTTCTATTCTGCCCATTCCCACAGCCATTTAGTCCCAAATAAACACACAGTGGCTTATATTAATTATAAACTGTTTGACCTTTGCTCAGGCTTATTATTAACTAGCTCTTACAACTTAAATTAACCCATAATTCTTATCTATGTTTAGCCACATGGCTTGGTGCCTTTTCTCAATAAGGCATTCTCATCTTGCTTCCTCTGCATCTGGCTGGTGACTGACTCTCTGCATTTCCTCTTCCCAGAATTCTCCTAGTCTGGTCGCCCTGCCAATACTTCCTGCTGGCTACTGGCCAATCAGCGTTT
>NW_004949115.1:2545098-2562712 GCF_000317375.1 Microtus ochrogaster
TAAGGATTTCTGCCTCCTCCCCGCCACCGCCTCCCATTTCCCTCCCCTTCCCCCGATCAAGTCCCCCTCCCTCATCAGCTCGAAGAGCAATCAGGGTTCCCTGACCTGTGGGAAGTCCAAGGACCATCCACCTCCATCCAGGTCTTGTAAGGTGAGCATCCAAACTGCATTGCTATTTGGTTTTCTATAGGAATAAGTAGCAATTTGATCAGTTCATTACAATCTAGACAATGGATGGGGGTCTTTTCTAGTAATGATGGGTATGGGAAGAACTGTTATGTAGACATTGTTTTGAATGGAGAATGTTCAAAAGGCATGAGTAAGTTGGATTTTGGGAGTGAGAGAGAAAGATAAGTTAAGGACAACTATCAGCTTTCTGGCTTATGCTAATGCTATTTTCGTAAGGTTGGAAAGATGGGGAGTAACAGTTCTGTTTCATATGTTATTTATTATTTTATTTTTAATGATCTTGCTGTGTGTATGTGTGTGTGTTCATGTATATGTTTATAAACATGTGTGGTTGCAAATGTGTGAGCATACATGTGGAAGTCAGAGGAAAATCATGGCTGCCATTCTCGGGTGACAGGTACCTTTTTGGGTTTTGGCAGGGTCTCTCATTGGCTTGGAATTTTGCTAAGTAGAATAGATTGGCTGACTAGGAAGCCCCAATGATCTATCTGTCTCTGCCTCCTCATTACTGGGATTAGAAGCAGGTACTATTATGTCCATTTGTGTGGGTTCTGGGGATTGAACTCAGGCCCTCTTTATTTCTCTTTTTTTGAGACAGGATCTCACTCTGTAGCCCTACCCTGGAACTCAGTATGTAGAGCAGGCTGGCTTTGAACTTACAGAGACCTGGATACCTTTGCTTCCTGTGTGTTGGGATTACAGATGTACATCACCACAGCAGGCTCAGATCTTCATTCTTGCAAGGCAAGTTTTACTGGATGAGCTAAGACCCTATAATGGTCTTGTTGGTGTTATATTAGAGTTGTCTAATCATGTTCAAGTGGCAACTTTACATAGGCAGGTTGATATTTGGCTATCCATTTAGAATCCTTTTGGGGTGTTTTTGGGAGTTATTGGTATAAATATGGTGCTGAAAGCCATAGGAATGGTGAAAACTATTCAAGGAAAGATTTGAAAAAGAGGAGTCTCAGGGTAGAGTATGAATAGTTGGAATCTTTAGGTTCAAGTAGAAAATATTGAGAAAGAGCAGTAAAAGGATGGCATTAACAAATTTAAGCCAGGAAATGTTTTAAAGAAATACTTTTTAAGGGATTTTAAAGACCGTCTATGTCAAATGCTGTTGAGAGGGCTATTAAATTCAGGACAGAAGTGTGATAATTGGATTTGGCACCACAGAGTACTCTAGGGGATTGTGACAAGAGAGTTTTCAATGGATTGATGAGTATGGAACCCAGCCCGGAGTAGATTGGAGAATAAATAGGAAGTGAGGAAGAGGATTTTGTAGATAATTCTTTGGAGAATATTTGCTGATAATGGATGTTAAAATATGATCAAAGAAAAGTTTATTTTGGGGATATTTAAAGCTAAAATAAGTGTGTGATGGTAAGACTTATCTGGTAGAGAGGGCAAAAGTCATTAAGGGGGAAAGAAGCAATGGTGTGGTGAATTTCTATGTCTTCCCTTCCACAATAACAAAATTCCCAATTCATAGCTGGCCTGTAAGATGTAGGCAGAAGTATCCTGTATCTGCTCTTGGGAACCACCTTTAAAAGAAGATAGCTGGCATGCACACTTTGTCCTTTCTTTCTTCCCTTCTCCATCCTACTGCCTGGATTTTGAATGTAACAACCAGAAACATAGATATCATCTTGGAGCTGGAAGACAAGGACCATACACATGGGACGTGGTGAATTTTGAGGAGCGTGCACTTCTGAAGATTTTGTAGATCTGGATCATCATACCAACCTCAGACTGCCTACCTCTTACGTGTGAGAAAATAACTACTGTCCTTTCACCACGATAACTTTGAATCTCTGTTGGTCTCAGGTGAACTCAGTCCTAACTGATGGAAATGACATCTGGGGAACCAGTGGAAGCAATGACTGTTAACAGTGGACGATTCATCCAGCGTGTAATAGAAGGCAATGGTAAAGATAGAGCTGGGAGGGTAAAGGTGGGAAGTGGGTTGGAATTCCCTGTTCAGAGGTTCTCTTCTTTACAGTGAGCTGGGAAGTGAGAGTGGAGATGGATGGGTCATGTTAATTACTTTTTTCATAGCTGTTATCAGACACCTGAAAAGAAGGAAGGCTTTTTTTGGCTTACCGATGAGGGAATACAAGCGATTGTGTCTGAGGTGGCTAGTCACACTGCCGTCTGTCTACAGTCAGGAAGTACAGCACAGTTAAGAAATAGGGTCCAGTTATAAAACTTCAAGGCCTGTTCCAATAATGTATTATACTTAATATTTCATCCACCGAGGTTCAACTTCAATCCATTGAAAGAGCCAGAATCTTCCAAACCAGCACCACCAACCAGAGAGCACATTTTTAAACATGTAAGCTCACGAGGGACATCACACATTCAGTCCACAACAATGGTAAATGGCATATAGATGAGAGAAGGTAATACACAGGTTCCCGAGGAGCTAGAAGAATGGCGAGGAATCTTTGACACTTGAGAGGAACTCTATTAGTGGTCTTAAAAAATCTCCTGTCTGTTTCTAGCTGCCCTGTTCTCCTGGGCTCTTCACTCTATGGCCACTTTTTCATGCTTTCTTTCCTACAAAGGACTCTGCTCTGATGGCCTCACGATTTTTCCATCCTGTATTTCTCAAGCTGTGCCTTCCTTCTTAGTTCCCAAGATAGGCTCTCCTGGAATTTCAGTACTTTCCTAAAAGAATTAGATTTACCATGCGCTTTTTTTTTTAGTGCTCACGATGGAACCCAGGGCCTTGCACATGCTTGCCGCTGAGATGGATCCCCAGCCTTTGCCAAGCTTTTGTTGGCACTCACCCCCCTCCAATCTGGCAATCCACATTTCTGCATTCCTGATTTGCCTTGTACTCCTAGATTTCTCTTTCTAAAGCAAACTCTAGCCATAAACTGACAACTCCTCTTATTTCTTGTCCCAATTTCCAGTTTTCCCATCATTCAAGGTCCACCTCATTTTCTTCAGGAAATCTTTGCTATTTCAATCTACCCTAATGTTTTAAATATTGAGTGATTGAGTTGACACCTATTATGTAACCTGAAAACCCATACATACGAATCCAAACAGTGATAATCTGTGCCACAAAGTTGAACATTTGTAACATATGGTCCGCCTCGCTGATATAGTATATGTGACATATGGAAATGCCTCTCTCCATTCCCAGATACCTTCTTTTATCCTTTTGCACCATACCCATTTACTACTGAGAACCAGTGCTTCGTAATTAAATTAAAGATTCTCTTGCTAAAGAATATACACAGTATGACACATTATATGACAGCACCAGGCAAATAAGCTAAACAAAACTGTGTCCTTGTTCAGAGACACAAACATAGATAGCAAACAATAAAGAACACAAAACAAAGAGATGAATAATGAAGACGTCAGCCAAGGTTTGTCTCCGAGGAAACGAGAACTGCCACTGAGCTGGGAGTACTCATGCACCTAGATCTTATGGACTTTCCTGTCTCTTATTGCAGAAGATTTTGTTTTCATTTTTATGTATGTGTATGATGTGTGTGCCATGTGTCTGTGTTATAGGTGTGTGCTTGCAGAGTCCAAAAGATAGCAGCTGATCCCCTGGAGTTGGAGTTACAGGTACAGGCAGTTAGCACCTGGTACAGGCACTTTGTCTCCAGCCTCTGCCCAGTTCTTTTATCATTATTATTTTAGTTATGCATAAGTATCATGAACACTAGTTTGTATACATATCTCACAAGAAAAAATGTAAGGGTACTTTTTCTAGGTCCTGCTTGGGCTTATTTAATCTGCATTATTAGTGGTGCATGTGGTTTCTCAATTGCATTTTCATTTGATACATAAGGTAGTTCTTAAGCCTTTAAGGAACCCATGGCACCTAAAGAACGTCACCTGAATCTTCTTGATAGAGGCAAGAACCCGAGGGTGAGAAGCAGAATAGCAAAAGACCCATGGGCATGAAGAGGAGAAAGACACCGTGCACAGAAAGATCACATAATCCTTCTATGTGTCCTCTGTGTGGTCTGGTAGAGACCCCTAAATCATGGTGAGGGAAAACAAAATGAAGAAATTGTTTTTATATCCTTTGACTTCATCTTAGTCATGATTGGTGCTAATTTTTTTTCTGGGGGACAAAACTATGTGCATACAGTCTTCCAGTATTACCGGTATGAGAGAAGTAGATGTGTTTTTTCCACATGGCCACAAATTCTGCAAAAAAAATGTTTATTGGTTTTCTGGGGGGGGGAATGCCATAGCAAAATTACACAGACTGGAAGTTCCACCAACAGACATGCATGCTCTTACACTTCTGGAGTCTGTATGTTTTAAGGGGAGGGGTTTTTCAGGGTTTGTTTCTCATGAGATCTCTCTGTTTTGCTTATAGATGGTGCTCTCTCCCTTTATCTTCCTATAGTTGTCTGATGACTTTTGTCTGTCTTCTAATCTCTTATTATAATAATGTCATGCATATTGGATTAGAGTCTACCTGATGGATACCATTTTAACTTAACACACTGAAAGTCCTACAGATTGCAATCTGCTGTACTAGGAGTTAAGGCATCAACCTATGAGTTAGAAGAGGGCCACAATGAGCCCATAACAGTATGGAATCCATACAGTGTTTTTAATCATTTATCTTGGTATGAGTTTCATAATCCTGTGCACTGAGCCGAACATATCATTGGTGTCACATTCGATAGCTCGAATTCATTGATTGACTAGTAACTGGCTAGTAACTGTTGAGGCAGAAGCTATAGAACAATGAATAAAATGGATGAATGCTTCTCCAGAGCTGATTGTGGTTGTCTCGTGTTTACCAGATTGACAACCCAAATCAGTAATTTTCGATTCTAAATAACCAAGGCATTAAGAATCCAGGAGACACTCACTCCAAAACATTGTGAAACATTAAAGCTGCTTGAAGCCTGAACTATTAACAGTTTGACATTTCCTTTAAAAGCTGTTGGAATCCTTCTCTCCAGGAAGCCCCAGTCAGAAGGAGCTTAGTGTTTTACTTCTCCAAGTCTTTGCAACAATGAATTAAACATGTATCGAGAAGGGAGGTGCCAAGTTTCGCAGCATCTCCCTCTCCCATGCTGAGTTGCACGTCCCAAGGGCAAGGCCCATCAGCCTCGTCATGGAACAGCAGAGGCAGACAGATTTATTGAAGAGAAGAAAAAAGAAAAAGAAAAACCTTTCCTCGGCAAACAAAGAACCTTTGATTTCTCAGCTCATCATCCGAGACAGGGATGCTGAGGTTGTACCTTCAGCTCCCACCACGCCTGACCTCTGGGGAGCTCACAGCATGTTGAGGCTGGGAATGAGGAAAGAAGCAGGCGGTAGATTCTATTGTCACAAGATGTAGAAAAAAAGAGACATGGGCAAATCTAGCTAGACCCTAGAAATAGCTGTCCATTCTGCTCACTGTACACTTTTCACTTTCAAGACCACCTGTGCAAGACTCCCACACTGTCAGATAGATCTGTAAGCATTCCCTGACATGCTCACATCTACTGCCTTCATTTCACCCTCCTTCATGGCCATGTCCGAAAAGAGAGCCAGACCAGGCATTTCTCCCCTTTGGTTGTAGATGAGAGACTGGAAGCCCAGAGAGAAGGCGATGTGTACAGCTGGTTGGTGGGAGACCTGAGACAAGAATCCACAATCGCATCCTCTCAACTATGGGGCTCTTTGCATCTTTCCTCTTCTCAGTTTCAGAGGATGGGCTTTTCTCTTCTTTAAGGCTAACACTATCAGTTCGGATTGGACCTAGTCTCCCTTCCTTTGGGTCCCTGTTAAGTTAGATTCTTCTCTCCTCCCTTCTCTCCTCTCTTTCCCTCCCCTCCTCCCCCCTCCCCTCCCCTCTCCTCTTCTCTCCTTTCCTCTCCTCCCCTCCCCTCTTCTCTCCTCTCGTCCCTTCTCTCTCTTCCCATACCCTTCCCCTCTCCATTCCCTCCCTCCCTCTGTCTCTTTCACAACTGAATATATAAATTCATGCCTCTTTCTAAAATACAAAGCAAAATTACAGCAAAGCCTCCACTTGCTCCCTGTGCCTTCTCAGTGCTTTTTTTCCTCTGCTCATCATCAAATTCTTTTTCAAGAGTATCTGACACTGGCTGCCTCCTTATTATCTTTATACAATATGCAGCCAAGTTCAGCCTGATTTCTCTCTCCTAATTAAATGGTTTCCCTGAAATTGCCAGTTACCTACTAATTCTCAACTCTGTGTATCTTGTGCAGTCCTGATCAGATCCACCTACAGTTTTGGATTCTTGTGCTCCCTCATCTAAAGAAAACAAACAAACCACAATGAAATAAGATAACTTCGCTTTCATGGCCAGTGTTTTCTTGTTACAATCCTAGGTTCCTCCCTCTCCATATGTGTAGTTTCCTCTTCTTTCTGCCAACACACACACACACACACACACACACACACACACACACACACACAGACACACACACACACTGCTACTGCTGCTGCTGACTTCAGCCCACTGTTTTTATTTCATGCTTCTTTCTTCCTAGGTGATCTCTCCCTGGTAACTCTTTTGTTTGGAAAAGTAAATAGCATCATTTACGTTATCTTCCGATGACTGGCCTTCAGACTGAGATTTTTATCACCTTATTATTTCCTTCTCTTGTTGTTTTTGTTTATTTGTTTGTTTTTTCGAGGCAGGTTTTCTCTGTAGCTTTGGATCCTGTTCTGGAACTAGCTTTTGTAGACCAGGCTGGCCTCGAATTCACAGAGATCCGCCTGCCTCTGCCTCCTGAGTGCTGGGCACCTTCCCAACTTGGTTCCTCTGATGTGTAATGTTGTTCCTGCTTAACCCATCTTTCACACCACTGGAAAGCGATAGCCATCTATATTCATAAAACCACACATGTTTGGTGGCACATGCCTTTAAACCTTGGGAGATATGTTTGAGTTCCAGGTCAACATGGTCTTCAGAACGTGTCTCAGACCACTCAAGGCTACCCAGTCTCAAAAAGAAACATAAATGGCCACACTTTCGTCCTCCTCTAGATGTTTTGGTAACCCTCCATTTAATAGCTGGCCAAAGACCAAGCTATTAAAGTGACACACAAGGGTCTGCTCTTCCTTCTGCTACAGATCGTCTGCGGATATTACCACCACTTTATATGTTTCTTCTTAATAGTAGGGTCGTTCTTATACCCCCTCTGTGTTTGCTTAGGCTAGCCCTTCTGCTTGCAATACCTTCTTCTCAGTCATTCTCATAAATAAACGCTGCCGGAATAAAATTCAAACTGTGTTCTGGCATGATTTCCTTACAGAAACTTTCTTCATGTTCTTCCGTGTTTCTAATTGGAATAAACATGTCTGATTGGTTGTTATTATATTTTCTGGTCTTATTTCTACTAGTATATGTCTTTCTTATAAGCATTTGAGCTAGTTTACAGATAAACCCTGTGTTTTTCCCATTTGTATACTTTCAACACCTAGCATTAGTCCAGCCAAACATGAAGAAATAAAAGGAAGGGAAGAGAAAGTTGAAGCAATAATAGTCAGGTCGGTACACGAAGCAAAAAACAAAGGGATAAATATTAAGGAGATGGAGAAAGAAGAGATAAAGGAGGAAAAAGAGACATGGAAAGAAAAGAGAGGGGGAAAGGGGGAGATGTTGGGTAGATTTCACATTGGGATGACATCAACTTTACTCTGATGTCATTTAGAGAGACTAGTCAGAGGTCTAGGCCCTTGGTCATCTCCACTTTCTCCCAAGCTGAAGAAACCCTTGGAGATAGCTAGAAATGTGGACTAAGAGATGGTCGGCTGGGCACCACTGGCAGCTGGAGCGAAAGGGTGCCAGACTATAAGAGGATGAGAGCCTGCTGGGCTGCTGGAACCAGAGACGGCAGAACCATCAGTTGTTAATAACCATAACCAGGCCACCGGGGCCCATACATGTGACTGCTTCCAACTGGCTAGGATCCTCCTTTCACAAAGCTGCTGCTTCCCACATCTGTGAGTAGTAGTGTCATCCCCAGAGTGAAATCAGAGTCCTGTCAGTCTCAGAAAAAAAGGCAAATGGTAAGCGACTTTGAAATAAGAGGCTGAAAGGCTAGAAATAATGAGAGCAGAAAGAAGGCATTTCTTTTTAACGAGGCAGCTATTCCATCCTTCCGTCACCGCCAAATCACTTCGAGGTCAGATTTCACTATTTTGGTCAAGGGTGTCAACAATGTCCTAGTGACCAAACTCTTCCTTATTAATTACCATTCATTAGTCAAGACCTCCCTTCTACAAAAATCGTCTTGGCCTTTCCTAGTTACATTTCCAGCCCCTTGCACTCAGACTACCATGGTAGCCCGACATCATCAGTGGCTCCTGATGTCTCAAAAAAGAACTTCACACTGCTCTTCTCGAGGTCTCTTTTTAATTTTGTGCTTGGTTTGTGAGATGAAAGAAGGTCTCAATCTGTATACCAGGGTGATCTTGAACTTGGGTTTCCTTGCCTCTACCTCACGTGCTGTGATTGTATTAGGACTTTTTTCCCCTGCAATTGTAGGGAGGAAACCCAGAGCCCTGATTTTGTAGCCCAGGTTAGTCAGAACATAGCCTAGAATGTTCTAAAATTTCAGCCAGTTTCCTTGCCTCAGTCTCCCCAGTGCTGGGATGATAGGTGCATACTACCACACCTGGCTCTTCCTGTTTGTAAATGGTCTCTGATGTGAACCTTTTACCTTTGCCTCTCTGGAAAGTTACAAACCTCTGAATCCTCCTCAGGCTTTTCTACATCTGGGCCTGACAGGATATTTGTCCCCCCCCACTCACATAATTTTTGCCAGTTTCTCCCCCTAGTGTAAGTGGTAAGTACTAGTAAAAACATCCTTAGAGTTCAGTCTACACATCTCATGTTTGTGGGATTTGGGGGCAAGCTATATGACACCCCCCCCCACTAAGCTTAAGTCTGCACATGTGGAGGTCAGAAGACAACTCTTCTCCTTTCACCACGAGGGTCTCAGGGGCTGAACTCATGTTGTTGGGCTAGGCAGGTTCTTTTAGCCACTAGACTATCCTGCCAGCCCAGAAGAAGACATTACTGGGAGAGGTAGACAGCTCATCAAATCAGTGATAGTACTAGCTGTCTAGGGCAGAAAGTCATCAGGGACTAGCAGAGGTTGTCTAGGGTGACTATCAACAAGATTACCCGCAAGGGTCAGTCTAGCCAACATGCCACTGCCTATGGTACCATTTCCCTGTACCACCTACACATTTGTGACACACATTTGTATTTCTGATGACCCCTCAAATGGAATCTTAAGAAGAGCATCACCCTGGCCAAATGGATGGCATATGCTTTTACCCTAGGAACTATGGAGCTAGAAAAGACAATCAGGAAATATGTGCCCTCACTGCTGCACACACACACACACACACACACACACACACACACACACACACACGACACTTGGGTAAGTTCTCAATGGACACTCGCTTGCATATTAAATCTTCACCATCCTTCAAGGCTCAGCTTAATAACAGCAACAATCAAACTCCTTCTGCCCTTGTAGTTTTCAGTGCCCTTAAATATTGGCTATTTCACTTGATTCTCCCAAGCACTTTGTCAGGCACAAAGACAGGCCAGCTGGGGCAAGGTATTTTTGTCCTAGGAGTACGTAGCTAATAAACGAAAGACTGAAATCTAAGTCTTCGGTCCCTAAAAGCTACAAACAGTAAAATTTATAAAGTAACTCCAATGTGCCAGGTACTATTCTAAGAGGTTTTGTATGAATTAATCAAATTGAATATAAATATCATTGCTTAGTCTCAGTTTCAGATGAGGTAACCAAGGAATGGAGAGATTTAGTATTCTGTGAAGGCCACGTAGCTTTTTGGCTCTGGATAGAGCCTACTTATCCTGTTAACTGCAACACCCACTCTGGATTCAGAGCCTAGGCTTAACTGCTCCACTATTCTGCATTGTCAGCCTTGAATCTTCTTCTATGCAGACAATTTGTCTTTCTTTACTGATCAGTTTCATCCTCCAAATTAGAAGTGATGCTACATGCCTGGGTTACTCTAATCTTACTATGGCAAATACATGTCCTTTATATGGTATTAGGCTCTCTGAGGGAAAGGTACCACATCTCCTGCAGCACCTCTCAGTAACCCGAGGAAGTGAATGAGGGAAGCAATAGAAGAGTGAAGGAAGGGAAAAGGCAAGTGACTTCAACTATAAAGAAGTTGACAATGTTCTTGGGATAAGAGGATGGGCATGACTCTGATGAAGCTCGATATCTGGGGCCCAGTTCATTCAGGCTGGAATTGTCTGAAGGGATCCCAGGCATCTCAAAGCTGAGCTGTGACTGGAGCCTATGGTGGTTTGAATGAAAATGGCCCCCATAAGCTTATATACTTGACTGTTTGGTCTCCAGTTAGTAGAACTGCTTGGGAAGGATTAGGAGGTGTGGCTTTGTTGGAGTAGGCATGTCCTTATTGGGGAAGGTGTGTCACTTTGGGTGGGTTTTCCAGTTTCAAAAATCCACACCAGGCCTAGTCTTTGTCTCTCTGCCTCCTGCTTGTAAATTAGAGGTAAACTCTCAGCTACGTCTCCAGCGCCATGCCTGTCTGCCTGCTGCCATGTTCTCTTCCATGAGTTCATGATGGTTATGGATTCACCCTCTGAAACTGTAAACAATCCTCTAATTAAACAGTTCCTTTTAAAGTTGCCTTGCTCATGGAGTTTCATCACAGTAGTAGAACAAAGCAATAACTAAGACAGACTCTATCTTTTTTCCTGAAACAATCATAACAAAATATCATAGGCTTAGTGGTTTAAATAACTGAAATTGATTCCTCCACAATTCTGGAAGCTAGCTAAAACCAAGATGCTTGCAGGGTTAGCTTCCTGCCCAGCCTCCCTTCTGACTGGTAAATGGCTGTCCTCTTGCTGTCTCTTTACAAGATAATCCCTCTATGCATGAATGCCCCTGGTGTCTCTTTTGTGTGTCCAATTTTCTTATCTTGTAGGACACCAGATAAATTGGATTAGAGTTCACCCTAATGGCCTTGTTTTAATTTAACTATCTCCTTAAAGGCCCGATCTCCATATACAGTCACATTTCTGAAATACTGATAGGTTAGAGCTTCAACATATGAGTTTTGGGTTAGCACAATTCAGTTAATAACAGACTTCACATTGCATTCTCTCTTGGCTTTCTCCCAACTAGGGTAGGCAGGATATGGGTGGAGAGTGAGTGACCTAGAAGTGGCTAAATACATCTTTTGAGACTGCACTTAAGGTTAAACAGGACAATGTTGGCACTTTGTGCTTCCCTTGCACATACACACTCGATGAAAGTTGTGCCATCTGGCTTTTAATATTCCACTCGGGTGCTGTCTATTTAGTTAATAAAAGAAAACCCTAATCACTGTCCTTTGCTAAGTGAGCTGTTAGAACATCTGTGTGAAACCCCCACATATGAGTAATTAAATCAGCACAGTGTCCTTTGGGTATAAGGCAGGGAAGTCATAGTTACACTCCCCAAGCTCTCCAGCTGTACGGTTCAGAGTAATGGTCCATTCAACAACACTTCCTGTGGAAGGTGATGGGAACAGAGACAGAGGTAAAACACACTTCTTGCCCCTAAGAAGTTCAGGGTTCATAAAAACAGTCAGACAACATTGGTGTAGCAGGGCCACTGCCATGACAGAAGACAACACAGGCGACTGTGTAAGACGAGAAGATGGACACCTCAGCCATCTTCAGGGGCAGAGCTGATTCCAGACTGAAGAGGGGATGTAAGAATTTGTGTGAGACAGAGAAATAGAAGCAAGAGAGTTAAAAGTCAGTAGCATGCATTAGGGAGGTGACCGGATGCTATTAACTGGGGGATGGTGTTGCATAAGTCTTTAGAGCACCATTAATTCTCGCCATCAATAACCAAAACGGTGTCCTGGAAAGTTTGTGTGACTCATTGACCCAAAGGATTTAGCTTCTCAGTTTTGTGGGAAACCTTTAAAAAGTTGGGTTGAGAACATAGACAAAGTCATAGGCAAGACAAAAACAGGAGAGGGCCGTAGCAGGAAAGACGAGGATGTGCAGTGGCATCCAAGTCGATGTCTCGGCTTTCTGCTGACTGCATGTCAATATTCTGCTATCCCAGAACCAAGAACCCGGCTAGAGAAAGGGAGGCTGTTGGGGCAGAAATCTGGAGAATTTTTTAACATCAGACTCAGGACTTGATTCATGCCTACAAGAACTGAATTTCATATTTTATAATATGAAACTGATAATTTTTATAAATTTACTTAAGGAGGGGACATCCCTAAGAAAGGTCATAAACAATTGGCGTGCTCTGCATTTCATTGCTACTACTCCCAGCACTCTATATAAGATCTTGTTGTTTTAATTCAGCCTTACACTAATTCAGGACTGCCATTCAGATAAAGAAACCAAGAACCAGAAAAGTTATTACTTCAAATTGGAAGTACCCTGACGTCCACCAGTCAAACTAGAATTTAGGTCCTTTGAGATCCGGCCCATGCTTTCATCTCTGCATTATCCCTCCCCTGTTTCCAGGGGAATATATTCCAAGACATGAGGTAGAGGCTTGTAACCATGGAGAGTTCTGAACCCTACCTGTTATCTCTGTGAAATCGTGACAGTAGCCCTGTTAACTAAGAAGGCACATGTACAGAGTGTACACTAGACAGAAGAGTGCCATGAGATTTCATCATGCAACTCAGACTGATTTGCAATCTTAAACTTAGAAATGCTTTATTTCTGCCATTTTTCATTTAATACTTTCAGCACGCAGCTACCTGTGCGCAACTGAAAATATGGCGAATGAAACGGTGGCTAGGAAAGTGGGTCTGTTATTCCACGGAGAAAGGCTTGTTTTTCTTAACAACTTTCACCATTTTCCTTGCCCATGTTTTCCTTGCCTTGCTATATACTCTCTTCCTTCTACCTACCCTATGGATCTTTTGGCTTTGCCTCCCTCATTTCAGGTCTGCCTTCTACAAATCACAGTCTGTTCTCTGTACCTAGACTTTTTTTGATCCCCTGGATGTGTTACGGCAGAGGAGCTGCTTACGGTTCTATCCGGGTTGGAGTGGAAGGGCTAATGGAGAAAGATATCTTTCCCATGTCTACCCTTGCTTTTCTCTCTGCTCTGAGATCTGTTTGCTTTCTTTGAGTCTTCACAACCACAACTGAAATCAAAGCTGTAAAACACGCCACGTCAGTGACTGTAATAAAACTGCTTTAAATCTCTATTCAAAGTGTTTATTTATATTATGTTCCAAATGTTCTGTTTGGGATGCCAAAGCTTTTTCCAGTAGCAGCAAGCCACTGGAGAAATAAGCATTAAGTGCAAATCAAGCCAGATCAGCCACCAGCCTGATTCAAAATCACTGGTCAGGACATAAATCGGAAGGAAAGTGGGAAAGGAGTGCCTTCTGATCAGGAAATGTGGCATTAGAAACCCTCTCCATCAGTGTGCTTCTGTCTTCCATGATTTCTTCTGCATAGTATGGAAAATGTTGCCAGAAAATGTGAAGAGGAAGAAGCAAATTATAGCCTGGTATGTGGTACACAACTGTAGCTCTAGCACCTGGGAGGTAGAAACTGGGGGGGGGGTTCTGCATTTCGGGGTCATCCTTGGTTGTATAGCAAGTTTCAAGGCGTCTAGAACTGCAGGAGACATTGTCTCAAAGCCCCCTCTCTCCCCTCAAAGCAAGCAAATTAGAGCCACCCTGAGCTTATAACATGATTTATGCAACTAAAGCCAGCGTCTAGTCTTGAACCCGGACCCCTATCAGAATCACCTGAAGTGGTGTGGGGTGGGTCTGAGAATGCGCTGTGTGACACACTTCCCCAGGGGGTGCGGGTGCTGTTGGTCTGGTGCAAACACGTTGAGAAGCACAGCCTTCGGGGCTGTACTGGGGGAGATATGAAGGTCAAGGGTCTCTGGACCCGGGGGAACTGGTGCAGAGGCAAGGATTACATCACATGAAAAAGTTCCAGCTGGTCACAGGCGGGGCTCAGCAACCTACCCCTGGGTCTCAGTAGTTGCAAAGAGTACAGATTAAAACCAAGGCCTGGTGGCAAAAGCCCTGCCCTTTCTGGTATTGCTGTTGTTGTCCTTGTTTTCTTTTTAAATGCCTGCTGTCACGTCTTGCTCGTCCTTCATGAGAGAGTGGTGGAGGGAACTGAGGCACTAATTATCCCCAGAGTCGGGGACCCATGATGAGCCCTGAGTTCCAGAGAAGTGACAATTGGGACCCACCTACAGGAACTCGGTCTGCTGGCCCCACACGTGGTGGCTGAGAATGCACCTCCTTGGAATGTCCATGTGATGTTGACTGATGTTGACTGACAGAGGGAACATGAAGCAATCTGTGTTCTTAGGACTGAGGGGCATGGCACAACAAGAGACGGGCAGGCCAGGGGCAGCTTGAACATGTACTGGGGATTTCGTTGGCATGGGGCAGCCTTTGAAGGAACTTCAGTTTTTCTAGAGTTATGAGTTAGCAAGACCGATTCCAATTTACACAGCATTTCTTCATTACAAACTAGGCTTCACAAACCATTGTTTGGACCATGTAGCTTGGGGTGAGAGGAGAAGCAGACTAAGAGTTTCTGAGTGTTAGGGCTCAAACCCAGGATAAAAGGCTGAGGTGCCTTTTTAACATATAAAAGTAGACCTGACCACGATGTTCTCCCAGCATCCCTCAGTCCCTATCTGGTACTGGATATGGCTGGTGAACCCTGCCTTTTACCCTGAACTTTCCTCCCAAGGGCTGGACTGCCCGGAACCTAGAGGCTCTTCCCTACAGATTCCAGACATTTGGGTTACCTGACTCTTGCTTCCTTTGCCGCACCTGGTTCCTCCTTCTCTCTCCCCTGTCTCCTTACATGGCTCAGGGTCCTGTCTACTCTGGTCTCGCCCAGATGTCACTGCCTCTGACTCTGCTTTCCCTTTTATCTACAATCTACCTCCTTCTCCACCATACCTGGGAACAGTTATCTCCTTCCTTTTTTTATCCCTTTTATTTTTTTCGACCCACTACATTTTATGAATCTTCGCAGGGTTTTTTTTTTTCCCAATGTTACTTCATTTGCTTCTCCAAAAAACCCTGTGGGGAAGACATCAATAACCATTTCTTGTGACAAACAGCTTCAGAGAGCTTAAGTCACTCAGGCCCTTATCCAATGCCACACTGCTTCTCAAAGCTGGACCTGGATTCCAGCTGAGGCCTGGCTCCAAAGCCCTTCTCCCCACAACTGCTCAGAAGTGCACAAAAAAAAAAAAACCCATGTTTTTGCTTGAAACACCAGGGGAAAGGCTGGGAGATGTCAGGGAAAACATGATGGGGAACAAAATCTTCATTGTATAGCAGATGTAGTGAAGGCTGAGACCGAAGGGAGAAGTTGGCACTGTATCCAGAGAGAGTCCTTCCACCCCTCTTCCTTTGCATTCTCTTACCTATAAAGCTCTGGCTTTCTTTGTTTTCCCAAGAACACAGCCTGCCTGTGGCAAGTCCCCAAGGGGGCAGGCTAGCTCAGGGGAAGCCTGGCTGATCTTCCAGTTTGATTCCCCTCTGGCTTTAGCATGTTCAGTCACCAACTGGGAATGCAGGACCTTAGAGAATGGGTCAGTACACAGGGAAACACAACTGTACCCTGGCTCTTAGCTTCTAAATGCCAAATACCTCAGCGGGAGGCTCTTAGCGGGTGTTCTCTCAGCTTTTGACCCTAAGAACTGAAAACTTGAAATGACAAAGGTTGTGTAGAGCATTCAGAGTCTACAATCGGAGGCCCCAAAGCACAGGAATGCTGGCCTTGACGCCTACAGCTCGACTTCAGGTCAGAGGTCAGCAAAGATTCTCCAGGGCTCAACCACAAGCTGCAGAAGCACTTCCTGGTCCCAACAGAGCAGCAAGCCCAGGCTTTCAGCAGCCAACCCTTACTCCAGAATTCAACTTCCTTAACAAATATGCCGGCTGCTGCAGAAGCCCACGTTTGGGATTTTTATTTTGGTGGAGGAGATGAATCTCACATTTTGCTTTTAAGTTTTTAAAAATTTTATTGTTTGTGTGTATGAGTCTTCTGCCTGCATGTGTGTCTGTGTACCTCTTGTGTGTCTGGTGCATATGGAGGCCAGAAGAAGACATTGAGTTCCCTTGAACTGGAGTTACAGAAGGTTGTGAGTTGTCATATGGGTGCTGGGAATTGAACCTGAATCTTCTCTAAGAGCAGCTAGTATTCTTAACTGCTGAGCCATCTCTCCAGCCCCAAATTACAGCTTTCACTCCTTTCACCTCCTCCCTTATTTTAAACTTCCTCCAGTTCACAGGCTTCTCTCCCCCAGCCTCTCATTTTCCTTATAACCCTGTTGTTCTCACTCCATTTTCTCTAGGCTTTCTTCCTGCTCCTCTTGGTGTTCTCCCAGTTCTCTAGCCTCGGCTATACTCTAGTCTCTCGCAGATAGCCCCAGCCATGGCCAGAGGAAGGGACATCTAGGCAAGGCCAGAGTAGACAGGACCCTGAGCCATGTAAGGAGACAGGGGAGGGAGAAGGAGGAACCAGGTGCGGCAAAGGAAGGCCAGCGGTGAGCAAGAGTCAGGTCTGCTGGTCATGTTCAATCTACTCCTTTCTCTCTCCATTTTGAACTTCCAAATGCCTCTGTCTGTTCTTTCTCTCTCTCTCTCTCTCACTCTCTCTCCCTCTCGCTCTCGCTCTCACTCTCCTCTCTCTCTCTCATCTACAATGTAAACCTTCCCCTTAACCATACCATATAGTGGTCATGTTGTCTGTTTATGCAGTTGTAAACCACCACGTAGGTGCTAGAAATTGAACTCAGTTATCTACAACAACAGCAAATGCTTTTGCCCACTGAGCCATCTCCCCAGCCTCCCCAACTTTTATGTAACTCATTGAGTCCAATCTGTTTTGCCCTCATACTCAAGGGTTTGGGGGCTATCCATTGGAGTGCCGTGGAACTATTGGGCCACACCCTAAAGAACACTGACTCTCCCTCCTCCAGAAGCCATACCTTGGCCATAGCTTTTCAGTTAGGGGTGGAGTTTGTGCATCTCTCACCCCTATCTAGGAAGTTGACGTGCTTACTTTTGGCCAGGATACCACAGCTGCTTTGAGCTCATGAGTGCGGTTATCCTGTCAGGTCTGGACGACGCTGTTTTCCTTCAGCTCGCTGACCTCTGGCTCTTGCAATCTTTCCATACCCTCTTTTACAATGATCTTTGAGCCTTAGGGCGAGGGAGCATGATAAAAAACATCTCATTTGAGATTGAACATTCCGCAGACTTATTCTCTGCACTTGGACCAGCTGTGGATTTCTTTTTTTTTATTGATAATTTTATTTATTTTTTTTGAGAAAAAAAAATTTCTGCCTCCTCCCAGCCTCCCACTCCTCCTGCCCTCCCCCCACTCCTCTCCCCCTCCCTATCAAGTCTGAAGAGCAG
>NW_004949115.1:2563762-2568194 GCF_000317375.1 Microtus ochrogaster
AGGAGGGAGAAGACCAGCTGTGGATTTCTGCTGTAAGCCGCGTCCACTGCGGGAAGGAACTTCTTTGGTGAAATCCAAACTGCACTAACGTGTGGGTGGAAAAATACGGATTTAGAGGGGAGTCTGCTACTGTGTCTGTTTAGTAAAATAACAGTAGAGGTTTATCCTTAGGGCCGATAATGAGCATCCCAACATTTTGGGTAATATTTCCATTACCAGCCATACATGTCCTTGGAGCAGGAAATTAAGTCAAACAGAAAGCTGCTAGTTACTAGGCTCAGAACATTCCTGCTACTATTGTTCTCACAGGTATATCTTGCCTTGCCGGGAGTTAATATAACTCATGGTCCTCTAGAGTGTTGATGACCTCTCCCTCCCAGGATACTGCAGAGCTAGCCAGTACTAGAAGATACCTGGCCAATACTAATCTGATTTCTCCATGGCCTAGGATCAGAATATGTTTTATCTTCAGTAGTAGGATCTCACCATCAAATTTTGATGAGCAACCATGAGCAATGTTTTTTTTTGGGGGGGTCTCTGGAACTCCCTGGTCAAAGTGGATGTATCCCCAAACTGGCACTGGGTTTTTTATTTGACAATCTATGTCTTCTAGAGACAACATTATCCTCTATGTAGGGTAACTGCAGGTAAACTCTTTTATATGAATGAGTGAGTGTGTGTGTGTGTGTGTGTGTGTGTGTGTGTGTGTGTGTGTGCGTGTGTTGCCCGTAAAATAGGTTTCCATATGGATTTTATCCCTTCTTCTTCTCTGGTCTGATCTCCCCACCTAAACTTCCCTTCCCACTATTCCTCTTAGTGAATATTAAGGGGAATCAATTTTTAATATATTTCTTTCTTAATATATTTTCCCATCCCCACAAGTGATCTCTTTTTAGTTTCCTGGATTCTTCATGTTCCCCCTAAGTTAAACACATACATACATACACACACACACACACACACACACACACACAGCACCCCTAAATGTTTGATGTTAAGAACTAATTGAAAGAGAATATGCAAGCTTTGTCCTTCTGGGTCTGTATTACCTCACTCAGGATATTTACAGTTCCATCCATTCACCTGAAAATTTCATTTTTCTTTATGGCTAAATGGATTTCCATCATGTACAGGTACCATATTTTCTTTATTCATTCATCTGACAATGGACATCTAGATCCCATTGATTCTATGTCCTAACTACTGTGACTAGAGCATCCATGAAAATAGATGAGTGAAACACCCATTGTTTAAAATCACTATGTTTAAGAATTAAAACTTTATGGATTATCTCCTTTAGACTCATTCCCATCAAATTCCTTGCTCCAAGGCAATCACACTCTGAAGAGAGTTTATCATTCCTAGGGTACAAGAGCCTTTTCTTTGATCTCTATTAATCTATATTCATCAATAATTTGAAGTAAAAAAAACTCAACTTCCTTGCAAACCATCCCTACTATCCATCACCTCTCTTAATTGCTTAATGGCTTCTTGTCAACTCTGTGTCTTCCACTTTTTTACTCTATTCACCTTTACTGGGGGGCTCAGTGTTTGAAGATAAGTCACTTTCTCTATGGGCCTCCTTAATCATTCTAGAAATCACCAATGTCTAGTCTGTGCTCAAGGAGAAATTTTAAAAAATCAGTTAAAATAGTACCAGGTCCAAAAATGCATCTCTATTATGCTGTGTCTTTGTGACCTTAAACACTTACCTCCCTTCTGTGGGCTTCTTTCACAAATCTTTAAGATGGGGTAGCATCAGGTTCCTGTGAAGAGCTGGAAAGATTGGGTTTCATCAGTCCCAAGCAGGCAAAGTTATAATCAATGCATGACCCACAGCAAGCATAGGTTTTGGAGCTCAGAACACCACTCGGTCTGCTTGAGCTTATTTGGCTGGTTTATTGATTCTATGGTATTGTCTGATATGAAGGCTTTGCTCAGAAAAGCTGTGTACACTGAGAAAACAAAGTGAGGCACACAAAATGACAATGTAATTTATCATAAAAACCAAGACTATTTTGACAGCAGGGGTCGGATGTTATTAATAATTGTACCAGAACTTAGCACAAGCTAGGGCTCTCCCTGGAAAAATAGTACATGTGGTCACCCTTATATATGTAGCTTCAGAATCTTTCCCAAATCTCATCCCAGGTAGAGAATAGGAACTTGCTCGGTCAATGCTTGGGGAGCGAAATGGAAGAACGGGCAGGCTCAAAAATCAGCAAACATGGCTAATCTCGTATAGATTATCCCTTCCTCCCTGTGTGGCTTGACACCCTTCTCCTTATTCAGCACTAATGTCATCCCCAAATGGCACATTCATCATCCCAAATTAGCTATTATTAAAGTCATCCATTTGCAGGGCTGCAGCTAAAATGAATTGTGTTATTATTTCAGTTACGGCAATGAATGGCTGAGCATCAAAAGCCATTTTGATTTTGCAGCAAGAAGGTAATCAATTATTGTGTCTTGCCAGCTTGTCCAAAGCTCCATCCAGCTTTCTGTTAGTGAGTATAAACCTCCCTTCCCACTGGCACCCCAACCCAACCCCACCCCTGCCACACACACACACTCCAGGCCTCACACTGGGGAGCTCAGGATGATTCTTTCCTTACAGTCTTGATGAACACTTTCTCGGGACCTGAAGTGCCATTTTTATTTGGTTCCGTTTTATTTTGTGAGACAGGGTCTTCCCATGTATCTCAGGCTGGCCTTGAACTCCCTATATAACCAGGAATTTGTCATCCTCCTTTCACCACTTGCTGGGTTTACAGGACTGGGGCACCACTTGTAGCTTGGATGGAGTTTCTTGACGCCGAGGTTTAGGAGGCTCCTCCTGACTCACAGCTTCCTCTCTCTCCTACTCCTGATTCCTACATCCCGGGGCACTGAGCCCATCTGGACTGCAATCTTGGTTCAGCCTTCTCCACTGCTTCGCTATCTGTACTCCAGATCGGTTTTGTCAAGTTGTGAGGTCTTGCATCCCAGCATCCTCATTTCTGACCCCTCTGCCTTAAGTTATGGATTCTCAGAAGCTAAAACACATGTCTATTGCTGTTGCCCCTGGAAACCTTTGGTATAAGAAAGGCTTGAGAAGAGATCATCTCTCATAAAGCACTTATATCTTAACAGAATCTTGACTGCTTTATCTCAAAAACAGTGGTTTAAGGTTCTCAGAACAGAACAGCATAGATGAGAAGGCAATATTGAAGGTAGAAACTACATCCACAGGGGCCCGGAAGGAGTATTGATCAGCAGGTCCTTTCAGTGGAGGCCACTGTGATGATGCTGATGAGAAGGACAGTAGTTATTACCTTTTCACTGTTTCTTCCTTGTTAGCAGTTCAGGCTGTTCCAACTCCTGTGAAGCTTCTCCTCCAACTGTGGGGGAGATTATGGGAACTAAGGTATTGTGATCCTGAATCATCTATTTCCTGAGGGATGCACCGAATGAGGTGCTGGGAGCTCTGCTCCCCCCCCCCCCACCGCGCCATTACACTTCACTGCATCTCTGCTCCTTCCGGTCCAAGCGTTTCACTGACAGCTCATCTCCTTCTCATCTGGTTTGCTCTGAAAGTCAAGACAGGGAAGAAAATAGCAAGTGTGGGCACAGTAGAGTCAATTCCCCAGGCCCCTTTCCCCATCAGCAGGTAGAGGGTGACCAGCGCCATTTTAATTAGCTAAAATTATATTCTGTCGGCTAGATAATGTCCCTAAGGGATATCAGTATAGAACTCATTCAATTTGTGCCCAGTGACAGAATTTACAAAAGCCTTGACATTTCTTTCAAGACCCCGCCCCCAAACAGACTGTCAGCCTGTGGCTCTCTGTGCACCATCTCAGTAATACTTTCTCCTTGCCTCCCCCATGACATTTAAGGGACTGGAGAGATGACTCAGTGGTTAAGAGCACTTGCTGCTCTTCCAGAGGTCATGAGTTCTTTCTCTGCGTTCACATAGCAGCTCACAACTGTTCGTAACGTTTGTTCTGGGAGATCTGACATCCTCTCCTGGCCATCAAACTTGTGATGCCCAGATATATGTAAAGGCAAAATACCCATACACCTGGAATAAAAATAGCTACATCTTTAAACTTTAACAAATATTTCAACCTCCTTCTTGCTGTTACCAAGAAGAGGAAGGAAAGATACACAGTATTTTTCCACTTACAGACAAGATAACAAATATGACAAATAAACAACTTTTCAAAATTATATGACAAATAAGATAAAGCATTGGAATGATAAAACAGCCTCATAATTCTGGATTTGTTTCTTCTCCTGCAAGGAATCTCTGAATTGCTGGGTCAAGATAATCCAAAAGTTACCATGAGCCTGCAATGTCCTACCAAGTAAGATTCAAGTTCTTTCTTCATTCTGATCTCTTTACTACCAACATAGAATAACAGCCTTCAAAATACAAGCATTCTCTTTA
>NW_004949115.1:2568294-2586959 GCF_000317375.1 Microtus ochrogaster
CATTCTCCCTCGAAGTTGTCTTTCCCCCACGATATAGTAGTAAATGAGCTTACCTCAGATATCTTAAAACTGAAGATGGGCCAAAATATAGACAGCCTGTAGTTTGACCATACATGTAGTGGCATTTAGTTGTATTTTAATAAATAAAGAGTGCCTGAAGATCTGAGAGTAAAACAGTCCCATCGGTCAGCCTTATAGACCAGGTTATGGCAACACACACCTTTAATACCAGTAGCCACAATAACACACACATTTAATCCCAGTAGCTACAATAACACACACCTTTAATCCCAGTACCCACAAAAACACACAGCTTTAATGCCAGTAGCCACAAGGACAGGCAGCTTTAATTCCAGTAGCCACACTAGTTGCCATAGAAACTGGGGGGTGCACGCCTTTGATCCCAGTCCTAGAAGAGGAATATAAGATGGGGGGAGACAGTTCTCGGGACACAGTCTTCTGCTGAGACCTCTGGAGGCAGAATTCTCATTTCAGACTGAGGTCAAGGTAAGAGCCAGTGGCTGGCTGTTTTGTTTTTTAGGATCTTCAGGTTGAACCCCAATTTCGGACCCTGAGTTTTTATTAATTGTGCTTCACATACACAGTTAACTACTACAAAATTTCACTTTGTTCTTTTGTCTTTGCGTGTGTATCTGTATTTTATACTCTATATACTTATCATTTATTATATATACTTATTGTTTATTATACCATATATACTCTATTTCCTCCATTATAATGTATAAATTCTCCCTATCTGAAATCAGTATGCATCTCATAATGGATGTCAAATGTGACTAGAAAATTATAAAGTATTGGAATCTACTGAGATTTTATTGTCGTTGCTTATATACATGCAGACTTAACTGTACTGAGAGGAAGTCTGAACAACCAATTGTCACTTCAATTGAATTATTTGAGTTGGTAGGTCTACTCATGATTAAATTTTTAACCTAAACATGCCTTTCTCCCTAATTGTCATTTAAAATGGCTTCTGAAAATTATATTCTGATGCATCATTGAAATGAAAAATTATTGTGTCTGTGGAAGATTTTTTTGTCACACACCAGATAATGCAATGAAAGGCAGTAGAAATTGCCAAATCTCTTGGAACAGAGCATAAAAATTTCAAAGTTGGGAAAGGTTGGTGTGACCACTGTATGCACTGTAAGTGACTATCACGCAAGACTGAACATTTGTTTGTCAGAAGCCTCTGGGTGACTTTAAAAAAAATAACAGATTTGTTTCTAGTTAATGAATTATAGAAAAACCAAAACCAAACCAAACAACAATAACAACAAAAGACAAAGGTAAGAAAATAAACTAAGCATTTAACCAAATGGGTTGATGAGCCCTGGATTCCACTGCATGCTTTGATATGATTTTGTCATATCATCACAAGTCAGAGTTATGAGAAGCAGCTACATGCCCACATGCCACCTCAGGAAGGTACATCAATTCTGAAAAAAATCTCAACCCTAAGACGTGAAGAAAACTTAGACTTTACTTTTGGGGGTGTTATTGAAGAAGTAAATGGAATATAATACTATGTATATACATATACACAAATATACATTATTGTTATCAGAATAAAACTTAATTACATTAAATGTGGTGCTTTTCTGCCTAGCAGTGGTGGTGCATACCTTTAATTCCAACACTTGGGAGGCAAAGGCAGGTGGATCTCTATGAATTCAAGGCCAGTCTGGTTTACAGAGTGAGTTTCAGGACAGCCAGGACTACACAGAGAAACTCTGTCTCAAAAAGCCAAAAGAAAAGTATTTTTCCAAAATCTATGGATAAACCAATGTCCCACCATCTCTATCATATTTGCATTAAGAATAATCAAGTCCATACTGTTTGGGGAGGCCGCTCGTTCGTTTCTGGCTGCCAAGATCACAAAACCATATTATTTAAATCACTGCTTGGCTAATCACTTAAGCATATTGGTAGCTAGCTCTTATAGCTTTGGTTAACCCATTTCTATTAATCTGTGTATTGCCTCATAGCTGTGGCTTACTGGCAAGGTTCCAGCATGTCTGTCTCTGGTGTGAGCTACATGGTGTCTCACTGACTCTACCTACTCTCTATGTACCTCTTTCAGCCTGGCTTTATTCCGTTAAGCCGTTGGCTCAAAGCAGCTTCTTTATCCATTAACCAATAAAAGCAACATATATACAGAAGGACTTCCCACACCACTATACCATATATAGTTTTGCATTGTGACTTTAATTCAACATTATAATCTGAGCATTTTCATAGCTATGGGTTATTTGAAAGCTCGATTTGATAGACTGGTGTACTGAAAACTTGCTTTTCAGAAAGGTTGCACCAATTGACAATCTCACTTACAGTTAATGAAAGTGTACCCCATTCAATATATGGGCTTTATTAATTAAAATTACCCCTTTGCTCTTTTGACAGGCAAAGCAAATATTATCTTATCTTTATTTACAATTTATTGATTACTGCCAAGGTTAAGTGCTTAACATTTCAATTGTTGACCATTTTTATTTTTTGTGTACAATTTAACAGTCCATGGTTTTGGATTATTTGTCTAGTGTTTCCTCAGGATGCCTCACATTTGTCTCTAATAGTGAACTAGATGCTGTAGACAGCCCACTCTTTATCCATTTGGCCTACTTCCTGCGTGAATGCCCACCACCACTCACACTCCCCTCTCAAGATGTTAGTCTGTTATTTTGCTGAGGACTTTTCTGGGAGCAAGATAAGGTATTTTGGTTATAACCAGTTACAACTTGTAAGTGTAAGAAAGTCAATGTCACACTGCTGGAAGGGCCTAGGGATAAGCATCAAGATAGAACTCTGTGTATAAATGCCATAAACCCTCATCATTCCATGGAATGATTCCAATGCTTCAACACAGATTCTCAGCATACAAGGTAGGGCTGAGTCCCACTTGCCCACAGGCTAACCCACACATCATTAACTTTCTTCCTTTTTTGTCTCAGTTTCCCTGTTTTCATCTTGTGCTTCTGAGGTTCCTCCCCAAATATCTGCTTGTGTCTAAATCTTATACTTAGGATCTGCTTTTGAGAAATAAAAGTACAAACAACGAAGCAAACATGTCTTCTGTCCACATACCTTTAAGAGGACTTAACAATGCCTAGGTTTCATTCACCTGGGAAATGCTAGTTGACTCCTGAAAACTTTGTAGGAGATTGCTAGCCTCTCAATATGGAAATAAAAATGGGGTTCAGAGTTGCAAAGCTAGAGAGCAGAGCCTGGACTGGGTAAACTGAATAGAACAGGCCCATATGCCTGTTTGATATATAGAAACGTGTTTTATTCAGATATTTATAATCTGTCTATTGTCAAGATATATATGGACTCTCTGAATGTATCTATGTCATTGCCAATTTATTAATTTACAATGAGAAATACAATTCTTAAGCAGGCCAAAATGCTTAAGTAGTCAGATCAGTGTGCTCTTTCCTTGTAGGCAAGATGTGTGGTGAGCCAAATATATTATCTACAGATTGCTTGGTGAGCATAAAATCAGAGCAGGGAGAATTAGATCTTAAGAATGGTCTCTCTGCTTAGGCAACTTGAAGCACTCTCATCAACTTCAGGGCCAGCCTTGCCAGCAAACCCATAACGTTGAGTTCACTTGGCCAAGATCATTCTGCTGGATGGAGTTTGGCCGGTAACTTTGCATTTAGCTGGCCAACTACTTTCTATTCATTGCAAGAACTCTATTATACAATTAATTTGGTTCCTACTTACAAAATCACAGTGGCATTGCAATCTCGTCTCTTCAGATTTGCCCTGGCTCACCTTGAGCAGAGCTGTGAGGGTCCTCAAAATTTCCAAAGCTGTGTTTAATTTTCATAAAAAAAAGTAACTCTCCCAAACTGGAAACTCCAAAGTAACTCTAACTTTGTTCCCTTTTAGTGAGATGGGAGAGTTTGTATAGGGAGTGTTGTACAGCTGTTACCTTCCTCAAAAGATGGATAGAAATTACTTTCAACTACACAGGTATCTACTTTCTTTTCCAACTCGGCCTACTACCATCACCTTCCCATGTCCCTGTCTATACACTTGTTAACCTGCCATCTCTAGAATAACCCATATTCTCTTTCTTCCATACTTCACAATGCTAGAATATCTTCCTTCCCTTATTTCCCAGTGAAGACACAACTAAATGGCCACCTCACCTAATGTTCCAACACCAAAAATGAGCTCTTTTCTTCTATGCTTCTACAGCACTTAATTCAACTGTCTATCACGGCATCCGGCCCAGTTTAATATAAACACATATGTGTTCATTTTCCTACTAGACTACGGACTCTCAAGGGCAGAGACTATAGTCTTATATTTACTCATCTGTTCTCAGAGATTCGTGTAGTACTTGATTGTCAGTAAATGTTTGAATAAATAAATCGTCCAAAGTCCTATAGACAAACATCCAGGAACTGTTACTAAAAACAACAACAAAAGCCTTGTGGTCTTGAAAATTATATGACAATAAAATCAATAGTAATTTAGTCAAGCTTACAGTGAGCTAAGGTTTGTTTGATTGATTCAATCATTCAATAAATGTTTGTTGAGTATCTACAATGTGCCAACCTTTGGTAACCAAGTAGTGAGCAATGTGCACTAGACCATGACTTTGATGAAGTTTATGTTCTTCTCAGATAAAAACAGACAACAAGCACATAGTAAAAAACCAATTCCTAGGTGTAGCAATTATTGCAAAGAACATGAAACAGGATGACATAAAAGTAAAAGTCTTGAGCCAAGAGGTATTTCAAATTTTGGATTGAGTAGTCAGGAAAAGACATTCTAAAAGAACGGCATTTGATTTGGTATGTAAATAATGTGAAGAAGCCAGCCATAAAAGGATCTGGGAGAGAATTCAGTATGCAGAAAAGCACAAGTACAAAGCAGATACGAGGTGTGCCCAAAGTCAGTGAGGTAGAAACAGGTACTGGGTGCTGAGAACACCATGTTCTGTGGCTCAGAAGAATTTGGAAGTGCTGGAGGCACAGTGCAAGACGAGCTCAGAAAGATGGGCAGAGTCAGGGCAAGCCCCTTGGATCCTCAAGTTACAACAGACAGAACCTGGAGGCCTTTTAGTAGGAAGGTGATCACTTTTGATTTATGTTTTTAGAAGTTCATTAGGTTCGTACAAGCTTATAAACCAGGATTGCTATCAGTAACAAAAATCGAAAGCGATCACTGATTTCTGCTACTGTGGCAACACTCGGGGTAGTAAGAGAGATACTGACATACCAAAGACAAAAGGCTGCAGTGTATCTCTGAGAAAGGTTTGCGCTTGATTCCAGGAGGTAATGGAAAACACACCCCTTTCAGAAGAGCCCTTAAAGAATGAAGCTGGGTTCTCTGGGATTGTGATTTGTAGGCTGGTTTTCTTTGCTTTATGTTTAAAAACCACCTATGAATGAGTACATGTGATAATTGTCTTTCTGTGTCTGTGTTAACTTACTCAAAAGAATGTTTTCTAGCTCCATCCATTTGCCTACAAAATTCAAGATGTCGTTATTTTTTTCTGTTGTGTGGTACTCCATTGTGAGGACACTAAGAGAGACTTCCATAGATCTAACCTACATAGGAAGTAGAAAAAGACAAGATCTCCTGAGTAAATTGGGACCATGGGGACCTTGGGGGAGGGTTGAATGGGGAGGGGAGAGGCAGGGAGGGGAGAAGAGAAAAATGTAGAGCTCACTAAAATCAATAAAAAAATTTAAAGGAAATTTTAAAAAAAGAATGAAGCTGGGTCCCAGATGGATACTTAAAAATTGAGGTGGGAAGAAGAACAGTCCACAAATGGACTAGAGTAGTTTTTTCAGAATTAAGGTATAATTAACTTTCTGCTCACTTCTAGTAGGCAACAATCTATGCTGAAAATTCCCCTCAACTGCCTGGGATTTAGGAGTTTGGAAGAGAAAAGGGCTAAGCAGAAAGTTGTTCATGGTGCATCTCTTTTCCCTCTCTAGAAATCACGACAGAAAAAACAGTCCAACCACCTGGTCTTATTCTCAGAGTTTTCTGCTATGCACAACTTTTGTAGCAATGCCTGGAAACCAACTGTGCTTCCACCAGAACAAGCCTGTATGCTCTGTGAGGTTACATGGACGTTTTCTTAAATAAAATTTAGGAGAGATGGGGATGGAG
Organism: Microtus ochrogaster; assembly: GCF_000317375.1. Classification (NCBI taxonomy): domain Eukaryota; kingdom Metazoa; phylum Chordata; class Mammalia; order Rodentia; family Cricetidae; genus Microtus; species Microtus ochrogaster. The sequence goes on from NW_004949115.1 coordinate 2,574,454, forward strand.
TCCTTCTGAAACACTACTTCGGTCTTGGGCTTTTTTGCTTAGAGTAAACCAACACGATTATTTTCTGCTGAAGCCAAAGCAGGAAGGATAAAATCACCAAAGGAGGGAGAATTTTGGAGAGAGCTAAGGATGGAGACAGTTTGTAGGTGTGGGTGCCCTGGATCAGTAAAGGGACTAAGGACATGCAGTTTTAGACTATGAACAAAGGGAATTCAGCCCTAAAAAATACAGGAGAGTTTGAAAACAACCAGCAGGAGACCTAGGCACATGCTGAAAAATGCCAGGAATCTATGGTACTAGGGTACAAAACATGTCCTGGAGATGCTTGTAAGATCTAGTCTTTATATTGTAAAAAGAAAACAAAAAAGGAAATGGCCACGGTTTGGGGCTGCCTCCTAGAAGGGGGATATTAATATTTTACCTCTCCAAAGACACTTAGAATTCAGGATGCCGGACAAGGAGCTTAGGGTGTAGTGGTGAAGCTGAGGGGGAGGTTAAACCCTCATTTCTTTATCAGGTACACAAATGAAGTCAACATCCAGGCTATTAATGCAATTAAAATGCCAGGTGAGGGAACGAAGTTATTTCTTAGGGGCGAAAAGTCGACTGACCAGAATTTGACCACATGATTAAATTCACAACACAGGAGCCTTAACCAGTAATCTAGCATCTATCTCAAGTTTTTTTTTTAAAAAAGAACTCCTGGAGAGAGGTTCTACTGTTCCCTGAGTGAGAAGGAGCCCCAAGAAGAGAGCAGGGAGAGAACAGAATGTAGAAGCTTCATGCTGTGAGTCAAATGGCCTACCTAGTGAGAACCTAATGGCAGTGTGGGGGAAGGGCTGATTAATTAACTGAATTGAATGGAAGGACATAATTACAAGTGCCTCGCAATTTGATCACAGTGCTTACAGTGGGGACAGCCGTTAACTTCATAGGCCTCCAGCACCTGAACCAAGCTTGCACATGGTGCTCCTTCCCCTCCCTGTGAAACCATCCTCCCAAACCATCTGAAGATAACCTCAGATGCTGTCTGCACGGTACTATCTGCCCCATAGGAGCCAGGTGCTTGTGACCATTTCTGAAGCTGTGGGTGGACTGACCAGGCATTTTCTTCTGCCCTGAAGGCCGGCATGAAGAGCTGTTGAGAAATGACCTGTATCAGTGCAACAGGCTCCCTGCCCCAGCTGTACAGTATTGCATCGCTCCTTTAGGCCAGGAAACATGACACCCAGTAAATTGGTGGGGAGCCAGGACAGCAAATGGAAGATAAGCTGTCTGCAGGTTGGATGCAGGATATTAAGGAAAGGAGTGAATGTCAGACCTCTGACAGAGGGGCACATCACAAATGAGTCAATTTTTATTATAGTGTTTGTCCTGACGTGTTTGAAATATAGCTAACCGTCCAACTCTATGGCACTTGAAAGATTCTGGCCTGACAGTTCCAGAGCCCTTCAATGTGGGTGGCATTTCATTTAGAAAAAAATATATGACCATTGGCAGAGGAGATCTAAAGCGGAAAGAGATCCCAGTGACAGTTAGGCAAAGCTCTCTTGGCCTTTTTCTCAGCCTCAGAAAGAGCTGCTAAGGCAAAATCACATTGCATTTGCAGTCTTTACTCGCTCTCCTGGAGAGAGGAAGGGGGCTGAGGGGACAAATCATTAAACAATATACAGACCGTTTGGGTTCAGCTTGATGACAGAGCAAGGATACGAGGGGCTTAACCTCTCCCAGCGTCGTTTTTTCCCTGCTACCTCATTGACCTCACAGGGTTGATTGGAAAGTCAGCTGAAAAAAATAGATGAACCTAGAAATGGAAATACTTAATAAAATATAAATGCTTACTGTTTGTCATTACTGAAGGCCAGTGACAGCAATTATATTTTTCAGTAAAAGGATAGATAGCAGATAATGTTGGTGCTTTTTTAAAATTGTTTCAGCCCTCAAAGGTCTGTGCCACAGAGCCTTTTTTGTTTCCACCTTTAAAACCATCGCTGAAAGGGTTAAAACATTCTCAGGCATTGTGAAGCAAGCCACTGGACAGTCCTGACTTGCAAGCTGTGGATAGCCCACCTCTGGCCTAGATAGTTAACATAGCTTGGGACTGATTATCTCTCCTCTCCATATCTGGGAAGGCTCTGTTGTCAGAAAATCTACCACCTCCCCTGTGCAGCAGGAGAGTCCTCTGCATCTTTACACATTTCCTGAAGTAAAATTCACATGAAGTCTATAAAATACTTGAATGAAAAGCTTTATGAATCCTATACTTTGTACAATGAAAATATGCTAATAATAAAAGCTTTAAAACTTTTCACAAGCAGTTCTCTACTTTATCCACACTGAAGGGTGCCAGTCCAGGGGCTTCTTGGAAATTTACAATGTTATGCAACAACCAAGACTAATTCCAGAATGATTTGCTCACCCACCAAATAAACCCATACATACATCTAAGGAGTTGCTCTCAGTTTTCTCCTGCTGCAGCCTGGTTCCGCTCTCCTATCTGTTTATCCTCTCTACAGCCTTGCTTCTTCTGAGCAAAGGATGAGTCTTTTTGTGTCTGGAGTCCTTTCCTTCCCATAATACTTTTAAGATTCACCAATGTCGTTTTAGATACTACATATGAAAAATGTACGTGTGTGCTTGTGTAACTGTCTTTTAAAAATGTAAATTATGTTCCATTTTGCAGACAGTCTATTAATTATCTGGTGGATGTTTGTGTTGTTTTCAGTTTGAGGATATTAATGTACCATTTCAGGCTGGGGATGAGGCTGAATTGGTAGAATGCCTGCCTAGCAAGAAAAGAGACTCTTGGGTTCAATCTTTAGCATCACAAAACCCAACTCAAACCAAACCTAATGTCTCTAAGCATTCTGTACACATTTTCATGTGAGCATATATATTCTTTCAAAAATATTTTATTTATTAGTATTTTATGTACATTGGTGTTTGGCCTGCATGTGTCTCTTTAAGGATGTTGGGTCTCCTGGAGCTGGAGTTACAGACGGCTGTGAGCTGCCACGTGGGTGCTGGGAATTGAACTTAGGTCCTCTGGAAGAGCAGCCAGTACTCTGAACTGCCGAGTCATTTCTCCAGCCCACAAACGTATGTTTTCACTTCTCCATAGAAGGGAGAAAGGCGGGGTGTCCCACCAGGATCTGCTTAGTCCCCTGGGAATGGGGACAGAGAGTGAGGAGAGACCACAGCAGGTGTTCTGCTATAGAGCTGGGGATGAGACTGGGGGATTGGATTTTGAGGAATGGAGGAAGAGATTAAGCTCTGTAGTTAGCTTGCCTGTTTCCTTGGCCAGGGTGGCCTGTGGGTTCCCAGAAAATGCCTGCTGGAGTTGGAGTCTGCGATAAAATAATTTTAACCCTTCCTGTTTTTATTATGTGCTTTGTGGCCCAAGCTCTCCTCAAATTTTCAATCCTCCTGCTTCGCTCTCGGGGATTGCAGGCATATCCCCACCAAATCTGGCTCTGACTGGTTGTTAAGACCTCATTGCTTAATTGTCATGTGTTTTCCAATTTTCTTTCAATATTGATTTCTATTTCTATTTTGTTCTGATCAGAAAAATGTTGTACTTGATTCTGATTTCTTCGTAGCCAGGAATATTTTAGAGTGTTGATATCTTGAGTGTGGCTTCTATCAACAGAGAGACTGCCAGACCAAATTACAAAGAAATCATAACACCAAAAATTACAACAGTTGAGTCATTTCTTGCACTATTGCAAGTGCAATGGGAACAGCAATAAGCCATGTACCACCTTTTTGGTTGTTGTTCTAGGCTGCTCCAGGCATATGAACTAGGCCACTTCAACACTCGGGGTGAGACAAAATGCAAGGAAGATGCAGGTCCCTTAGGCAGCACCCTGAAAGACTGCACACCCACTCGACTCTCCCTTTCCCCTTGAGGGAGAAATCATGGGCCCAGATGATCTCTCTTCATGTTGAACTATTATTGAGAAAGGGAGTGAAATTGCTCTTCTAACTAATTTCTTGCTAATGTGTGGCTGTTCGTTGTTTTGTGCTTGTCTGGGATAGCACACTTGATGACCTGTTTTGTTTGTTGGTTTGGCTTGGGTTTTGAGACAGGATCTGGTGATGTACGCCAAGTTGACCTTTCTTATTATCTTACTTACTTAGTATACTTACTATCCTACTTGCCCCAGCCTCCTGAGTTCTGAGATTTGTGCGCTATTACATTCAACTGGTAGGTAGCATAACAACTTGGTTAAATTATGGACCTCTCATAAGGATATATTGTATACACACACACGCACGCACGCACGCACGCACGCACGCACGCCATAATTAAATCAATGTTTTGGGAGAGGATCGAAATGTCCTATCTTGACATTTTGCTGATGTCAATAGAACCCTATTCTCTTTTCTTTTGGAGACTATTTAAGATAATTGGCCAGAAGTCTTTTTCTGCTAAATACAATGTTTGCACACCCACAGGGATGGCTTCTCTTTGTTTCTTTTTCCCTTGGCATGGATCCAACTATTTTGTTTCTTTGTATTTTTTGTTATGCTTTGTTCAAAATTGGACATTTTAAATATGATGTGATAATTATAAGAATCATACTGTCCCTCATTTTGGTGATTTGTTGCTGCTTTTTGTGGCTGTTCTTAATTGTGTTTTAGAGATCTTTAGAGTTTGAGAAGTCTATACTTTTTGTTTTAACAGGGAATGAAAAGCTCTGTTAAGTTAGCTTGATGTTCAGTTAGTGAAGAAAAATATCTTTAAACTCTCCTTCAAGATCCAGCCACTTTGTCTTTATTAAACATTGTCCTGGTTGCTATTTACGAGAACTCGATTAATTTCCAGAGCTCCAACAAAGTTACTTATGATAGTTTTTTCTAAGCTTCCACTGGTCTTTCTTGAGGGAAAGAGTTGTTAGAGTCCCTTATCTTCTGCCATTTTCACTGGCGTTATCTGGATATCATTCTGAAAAACTACTGTGACTATTTAAATGTCTGGGTTTTTTTTCAGGTTGGATAAGTCATTGAAATGAAGGCAGTCTATAAAAAAATATGTGCTTTTCACTTGTTAATTTTTCTTTTCTGTTCACATGGCACATGGGAAGAGTAGAACTCCTCTCTGCAGGTTGTTCTGAAAACTAAGCAGTACAATCCAGAAAAGTGGTCATGCTAAGGTCTAAGCACAAAGTGGCAATCTAAGCAGAAGGCCGAATCCAAGAGAAACGTGATACAAGCTAGGTTCATTGGGTTAGGTAAAGGACAACTTGAATGGTCATCTTTACCCCCCCCCCCATATTAGGAACAGTACTGCACATTACCATTTGAAGAGGTAGGATGAAAAGACAAGTGAAACAATTTTTTCACTTTATAATTTTGTTCTTAATCAATCACCAGTGGCCATCATTTATGACCTCACTTCATAGAGAGTCTTTCAGATACAGACCCAAAGAGCTCAAGACATTATTTTAATATTAGGAAGACATTTAGTTTCCTATATTCTCTTCAACATTTTTAGACTTGCTCACCCAACAAGAATTTCTCTCTCATTTGCCATTTTATTTGTATCACTACTTTGTCATGAAATTATAAATTGTCCTACACCATTGTAATTTTGTGTGTGTGACTCACCCTCTACTGGTTTTCCATTATTGTCCTACAACTTCCTTGAGAATATTTTTGACATCTATGTCATTGAATTTGTTATCACCCTTAATGTCACATTGAACATGTAGTAGATATCTATATTTTCTTTGATATGTGAGAAAATACCTGACAAAAATAAACTAAGGAAGGAAAGGTTTATTTTGGCTCACAGCTTGGGGGCTCACAGTCCATCACAGCTGGAAATCATAACTCTAAGAACTTGAAGATCAGTGCCCTTTTTCCTTTCTATTCAGTAAAGGACCTCAGCCCTTGGGATTGTCTTTAGGGTTGATCTTCTCTTATCAGTTAGACCTTTCTAGAACCACCCTCATAGTCACACTCAGACTTGTGTTTCCATGGTAATCCCAAATCTTGTCAAGTTGACAATGAAGATTAATCACAACACACAATGAAGGCTTTGAAAATATTTCAACTTGTTAAAAGGATATATGTTCCAAATTAGTGGAACTCTCCCAGAATTTCCATGTAAAGACAAATCATTAGTCCTCTGAGTTCTTTTACAAGCTTTAAAAACATGTTTCAACATAGAGCAAAGTCCTATATAATGCTTACAGTGGAGCAAAATTCTTTTTCTTGCTTTTATTAAGGTATATATTTTTCCTTTGCTCCTCTCCTTCTCCCCCCCCCCTTCTGCCCTCTCCTATGATCCCCAAGCTCCCAATTTACTCAGGAGATCTTGCCTTTTTCTACTTCCCATGTAGGTCTTCTTTGTTGTTTAGGTTCTCTGGGATTGTGAATTGTAGGCTGGTGTTTCTTTGCTTTATGTCTAAAAGCCAATTATGAGTGAGTACATATTATATTTGTCTTTCTGGGTCTGGGTTATCACTCTCAATATAATGTTTTCTAGATCCATCCATTTGCCTGCAAGTTTCAAGATGTCATTATTTTTTTCTGCTGTGTAGTGCTCCATTGTGTAAATTAACACATTTTCCTTATCCATTCTTCAGTCAAAGGGCATTTAGGCTGTTTCCAGGTTTGGGCTATGACAAATAATGCTGGAGCAAAATTCTTTTTTTTTCCTTTTGATTATGGTATTTATTACAGCAACAAAAAGTAACTAGTAAAGTATTGTGCACACTGAAATCTATATTCTACAGATGAGAAAAAAGTTATATTTTGTCTTGTGAATATGGCTTATTCCATTTAATAGGATGATGCATCTATTTTCTTGAAGATGGTTTAATTTCATTTTTCTTTACATATGAATAAAGTGCTACTGTGTATGTAACCCACATTTATTTTCTTTTTTATTTTTTAATTTTATTTATTTATTAAGGATTTCTGCCTCCTCCCCGCCACCGCCTCCCATTTCCCTCCCACTCCCCCGATCAAGTCCCCCTCCCTCATCAGCTCGAAGAGCAATCAGGGTTCCCTGACCTGTGGGAAGTCCAAGGACCACCCGCCCACCTCCATCCAGGTTTAGTAAGGTGAGCATCCAAACTGCCTAGGCTCCCCCAAAGCCAGTACATGCAGTAGGATCAAAAACCCATTGCCATTGTTCTTGAGTTCTCAGTAGTCCTCATTGTCTGCTATGTTCAGCAAGTCCAGTTTTATCCCATGCTTTTTCAGACCCAGGCAAGCTGGCCTTGGTGAGTTCCCAGTAGAAATCCCCGTTGTCTCAGTGTGTGGGTGCACCCCTCGCAGTCCTGAGTTCCTTGCTCGTGCTCTCTCTCCTTCTGCTCCTGATTTGGACCTTGAGATTTCTGTCTGGTTGGAGCAAAATTCTTAACCCAAATAAAATACATTCTTTTGAAGAAGAATTCCTCCATCTCCAAATCTACTATTCTTTATTAACCCATTAATGATTTCTGCTAAATCAAAAGTTCTGGAAGCTTTTCAGCCCAAAGAACCCTGGATTCAAAGTCAAATTGTTTGGTACATTAAGTGTTGATTCTCCATATCTGACCTTCCAGAATGAAGCAGAAACTTGCCACTTAGCATTTTTTTTGTAAAGCCTTTCAACTCAGTAGACTGGGGGACACATCGGGCCACTCCTCCAGTTTCTGAGGTGTCAGGGAGTGATTGTTAATGATAGAGATACCTCCCCAGTCTATGGGTTTCCTCACCCCCTTTTGATTATATAGGGCAACCTGGTCCATTCTGCAGGGCTTCTTCCTGCCGTCACAATATTGACCCTTAATTATGAAAGCTTTTGCCTGGAAAGCTGTGTCAGGGGTTAATGTAACTGTTTTTCCCTTCTTTACAGATCACTTTACTGGAAGCAAACTCCCCAGAATGCTGCTTAGAGAGTTATTTATCTTTATAATTTGAAAAGGCCATGCTCATGTTCTGGTTGACTCTGGCTGAATCTTGCTATTGTTATTTTTCCTCTGTCACCTCCCACAAGTCTCATCAGCTAAAAAGATCCAAAACAGACTGCAAGAGAGAGTGGGTCAATAGCAAGCAGGTTTGGCCTTCTAAAGGGCATGACTTCTTTTTCTCCCCCAAAAATGGTTTATCACTGGATGCTAGAAGACAAGGACATAGATGGCTCTCCAGGGCTTTTTCCATCTTGAATTTGAATGAGCCTGGCTGCCGTGAATCGATAACAATCTTCACTTCATGCTTTTCAGCTGCCCTAATATGCTACTCAGATCACCACTGTAAAACACGAGGTGGAGGGCACATGCTTTGTGTTGGAACGGTGCTCACACTTTCATCCCAGCACCTTTTAGTGTCCAACTCAGACTCCCCCTTTAATGCTTTTGCTGAGGCTTGAGGCTGATGAGGATAGGGGGTGAGAGTAAGTGGCTTATATCCTACATTCCAGAAACCAGAAAGCAGCTTCTCTGACGATGCTCCCCTTTATCTGGAAGAACCTACAGCTTGGACACAAGAGACCCAAAAGAGATGGATGAGGAGCAAGGTTTTGATCAGCCTCAAAGCCAGGTTCAAAGTTAATGTTTCTTTTCTTCTTTCCATCTTGAGCCCAGAATCCTAAAACCCTCTCTAGATAGACCCCTGTTATCAGTTTGGTATATATCTCTCAAGACTTTCTTTATGCATATCCATCTATTCATCTATATCTATACCTACTATGTATCTATATATACTGAAATATATATACTATATATCTATATATACTGAAATATATACTATATATCTATATATACTGAAATATATACTATATATCTATATATACTGAAATATATATACTATATATCTATATATACTGAAATATGTATACTATATATCTATATATACTGAAAATACAAAAGTTTTTAGAAACACAAAGCTATTTTATTCTGCAACATTTCACCATTTTAAAAACCAGTGCTTCTTAACTGTTAGCTTACATCAGAAATACTTGGGAGACTTACTTGATAAATCACAAGTTTCTCTTTTTAATTTTAAAAATTACATTGATTTACTTGGTGTGTGTGTGCACAAGTGCGAGAGAGAGAGAGAGAGAGAGAGAGAGAGAGAGAGAGAGAATTTTCATTACAGGATATATGTTGAGGTCAGAGGACAAATTGATGGGGTCAATTCTCTTCTTCCACCATGTGGGTCCAAGTGATAGATTTGGCATCGAGCATCTTCCTCCAATTTGCTGTCTTGCAAGCTCTAAATTTTTCTTCTATAGTTTCTGGTTCAGTAGGTGTAGGTTGGGGCTTAAGAATGAACTTTTCTGAAATATTCACAGGTAAGCTGAGGCTGCTGGTTCAAGGACTATATATACTTCCAGAAAAGTCAACTAATTTAAGCAATATACTTGAGGATTTTTCTGTGAAATTTCATTGTTATAACTGCTACCTAGCATTCTAAGGTAGCATTTTATATATACTCATCCTATCCTGTTTACCTTGTGTCATTATAGATAGCAACCCTCTCTTCCACCGTTTGCTTTTTATTATTCCCCGCATGCTCACAATAGATTATGCTTGTGTGAGAAAATACTGAATCTTTTTGTCTTTCTATCCTTTAAGAGTGGTTTGCACATAATACACACTCAATGAAAGAGTGACAAAGAGATTGAATGTACCGTCTGATGCTGAGTGGGTATATGGTTTGGGGAGAGGTTCAGGAAGCGTTCTAGATAACTGAAACCTCCAGATGTGATGTTAGTGTTATATTGATAGACAGTGTGTGTTGGAGTGGGAATAGGAGGCATATACTAGTGGAAAATTTGGGCTTGTCAGATGATTCCTAGATTTCCCCTACCTCTTCTTCCCCATTCCCCATCCGTCACTGTCTCCACATCCTTAACAAAAAGAGCAGTGACTATATGGTGGCAAAAGAGATTCTGGTAAGATGCTAGGGACTTAATGCTTACATGTTACTGGAGGCAGAAAGAACTCATATTGCACTTTAATATTATCATCTGAAAGACAGAATGGTACTGGCAATGGCTACAGATGAGCGTTCATATTCCAAAATCCTGAAATCTGACATGCTCTGAAATAAAAACCCGCTTACTTGCACAATAATATGAGGCCCAAAAGCCTATGCAATTATTGCGAACTCTGAAACACTTCTGGTCTCATGCATTTCGGAAAACCTGTACTGGTTTTACATTTGGAATTTAACATTTTTCATTTGAAAAGCATAAGGCATTCTTATCACTTTGGTCCTTATCTCTTCTGCCTAGAGTATGATAGTTTGCTTGCAGAGAAACATTTGCTATAGTCATATGCAGATACCTGACATATCTCCACTGGATTTGCAATATGTTTTCTTCTGATCAGTCACATTTCTTTACTAAGGCATGAATTATAATCCTCTGCTCATGGAATACAGCAACAGAAGTCACACGTTCATAGAATTACTATTAGTTTGATACCATATGAAAGTTTGAGGGTCACAGAGGAATTTTAAGGTGCTATTTCTGTTCTTGAGAAGTTGGTATGCTAGGTGGGAACATTAGGCATTTACATACAAACCAGCCTAGCAATGATACGTGCTGATGAATCATTAAGTGCCCATAAGTATAACATAAATCTACTGAATCTATAGTTACCACCTTCCACATCAAATGCTGACAAAGATTCTCTGCTTGGCAAAGTGTGGACAGGATTCTGAACCCCCTCGGCCCATCTGCAAGCATGTAAACTACAGTTTTAGCAAAGTAACCTGGTAATTCAAGGGACTGGTCACTGTAGCCTCATCAGCAAGAATCCTGTTAGGTTGATTTGGCCAGGACCCTCAGGTCCGCTGATGATTCTGCCTAGTAATTTTCTATCCACTCTCCTTTACTGTGTACTTTGGCTAAAAATTCTCTGTCTATATTTGGAGTCAAAGCTAATCTCTCTCTCTCCCTGAAAAATCTCCTTGTGCTAGACTTGCACCATTCCAATGGTCCTGAGTAAAGCTTTCACAAATGATACTAATTTTTTAAAGATTCATCATCACCGCCATTATTATTATTTAATTACATGTATATGTGTGTCTCTGTGTGGGTATGTATATGTGAATGAAGGTGCCTTTGTTATCCAGAAGACAGTGTCTGATCCCATAGGGCTAGTTACATGATGTGGGTGATGGGAACTGAACTCAGGTCTTCTACAAAAGCAGTATATTCTTCTAACTACTGAGCCATATCTTCAGCCTCAATCATAAAATAGTTAAATGATAATGGAAGTATAACTACTTTCAGTAAAAAATATATCACAAAATTTGTATGTTATTTCAGACTTAGAATAAGTAAGTGAACATAGAATTATCTCATTAAGAATTTTTATATTACCTCGTGGTATGATGGCATTGTTTAGGAAGCCAAGACAGGAAGACCAAGAGTTTGAAGACGGTCTTGGTTACATAATGAGTTCCTGGATGTCTAATAGGTTCAAAGATAGTCTGAACTATATGGCGAGAATTTTTCATTATAGAAAAGCTATTAGTATAGCTCAATAGTAAAGTGCTTGCCTAATGTGAATCCCCACAACTACAAAAGAATTATTTGTATTAATTATATGATAAAATTATTTTTAACATATTAGATTACATATATTATTAAATTTAGTTCCACCTATCTTTTAGCTTAAAAATGTGGTTATTAGATAAGTTAAAGATATTTATATGGCTCCCATTATCATCCTGTTGAACAGATCTAGTGTAAATAATGCATTATAAAAATTTGTGTAAATAAAAGTCTGCTGAACTGGGATAATCCAAGAGGAGACTGGACTCTTGTTCTCCAAAGATGCAAACATCACGCAGACTAACTTAATCAAGCACAAATGCATATGTACACACAAAATGAGGGACTTTCGTGGCTCACATAACTGGGATCTCTATACAATATTTGACACTGTCAGAAACTACATCAAACACTACTATAATGAAGAGTAGAGACAGCCTGAGTGTTCCTGACTGAGCCCCATACTAGTGCCCTAGGCAAGCAAACCAAGCAGTCAAATTAGGAACTCGTTTTCCAGCTAACTTCAGTCGAAAATTCCAAGAGAGAACCCTAATTGGCCTGGTAAAACCTGTGGCTGCGGGGGCCTGTGCTCTCTAATCGTGAGCTTTTCTACAGTTCCCTACAGAGGGGAAGATGTTCTCCAGTGCAACGAGAAAAGGGAAATTAGGAAACTAGATGTGAAAGGCAAAAAATCAGCATGTACAGTACAGCAGACGTGTACATATGTAAATGCAATTAAGATAAAAATATAAGTTAATGTGCTACAGAACGCCAAGGACCTTTTTTCAGATTAAGTTTTCTTTCTTTCTGTTTAGTCAGAGAAATAGTTTTAAGGTTTTATAACAGGGTGGAGAGATGGCTCTGCCATTAAAGACTAGGCTCACAATCAAAAATATAAAAATATGTTTTAAAGTTTCATCTCATTCCTTCTCTCTGACTCAACATCTCTCCCCCTTTAGTGAGCCACGGTGGTGGTGGTGGTGGTGGTGGTGGTGGTGGTGGT
>NW_004949115.1:2587059-2588052 GCF_000317375.1 Microtus ochrogaster
GGTGGTGGTGGTGGTGGTGGGTGTGGTGTGTATGTGTATTCAAGCACAAAAACATAACCTGCTATGTCTTTATAATGTTACCTGTGTGTATTTAGTCTCAGGGCTGACAATTTGGTGTTAGATAATTGATATGTTCTACCAAAGAGGAGATAATTTTTTTCCACTTTCAGCATTCTTTAGTTGCCTGTATAGCTCTTTGTCTAAGGTTGAGTTTTATGTTCTCCATGTTAGCATGTCTACTGGTACATCCTTGCTTGGGTCATAATGATGGGGACATCAGTATTCTGCAATGAAATGCACAGCAATGCAGTAGAAAATATTTATCAACTAGCTTCTTGGACTTAAAAAACTAGGTGCTCTGATGTACAGTGTTTGTCAATTTTCCATGTTGTAAATTCTGTCACCATGGCAGATTTCAAGTTTTCAATGTATGGCCCCTGAACACAGAATTGATAAACATGCTGCGAAAGTGAGCACAGAACACAGAGCCGGAAATAGGTGTGCATAATCAACCTTCATCTCTCCATGTCTGTATTCCAGCTTTCTCCTGGCTCATTTCTAGCAGACTTCTGTGCCCTTCAACAAAGCTATATAGAACAGAATATAAAACTTATTATTTGCAAACATTGTTCCAAAAATTCTCTCTGTATATCTCCTCTCTAGCTTCCTCAGATGAAGCTCCTTAGGTTTCTTAGCTTTTCTCTTAAGTGAAGGTAAATAATTGTTTTGTGGTTTTAGGGCAACTGACTCCCAGATGAATGAAGATTTCTTCCTTCAAAATGGTTTTCCAGGTAAAACCAGTATGGAGGAGCTTAAATCGAAAACAGTAAGAGATATTAATCTAAAGAAATTTCAAATAATACTGCTATGAACATAGTTGAACAAATGCTCTTGTCATATGATGGGGCATCTCTTGGGTATATTCCCAGGAGTGGTATTGCTGGGTCCAGGGGTAGGTTGATCCCAAATTTTCTGAGATGCCCTTCAATGGAA
>NW_004949115.1:2589193-2591523 GCF_000317375.1 Microtus ochrogaster
GAAATTTCAAGAGAGTTTCTCCTCACTAGTTTGTGTCTGCTAAAAATAACAGACTGCTATCACTACGTACCTATCAACATGACTAACATAAAAATACTGACTCTGGCAAAATACTGGCAAGGAGGGAGAGAAACTGAATCACTAATTTATTTCTGGGAGAGATGCAAAATGATACAGTCACCTTGGACAATTGTTTGTCAGTTTCATTAAAACACAACAAGCTAAAAAGGGTTCTGGGGAGTAGGAAGGGAATAAGAGAGGGCAACTGGGGTGTAAAAAGAACCCAAAGTAAATTATAAGTATGTGTGTGTGCACAAAATTGCTAAGGAGTTAACAACAATAGAAACCCAACTAAGATTGCAACTGCAATGCCTTTCATTCCTGGGCATTTATCCCAGTGAAATGAAATTTTATATTCACACAGAACCTGAACACAAATGTTCAGCACAGTTTTTATCATAGCAGTCATGTTATGGTCCAAATGTTTATGAGGTTTCCAAAATTCGTATGTTGAAACCCTGGTTTTAGGAGGTATGGAGTCTTCGGTAAGTAGTAGGTTATGCGAGTAGTACCCAAATAAATAAAGATGCACACCCCAGAGAACTTCCTTGACTTCTTCCAAGCATATGGGGATACATGAAGTTGGCAGCGTTTGATCTGGAAGAGGGTCTTAGTGCCTGGCAATATGCTCAGTCTGATCTCAGATTTCCAGCCTCAAGGACAGTGGGGACTAATTCTCTGCTGTTTGTAAGGAAGGTACTGACTTTGCCTGTTTTGTGCTGCTATTACAAAATCGCCTAGACTGTGTAACTTGTAAATAGTAAATTTATTTCTCATTAGTGGTGATCCACGGACCTACATAAGTTCCAGGACCTACATAAGCCCAGCATGCAGCACAAGCATACAGAGTGATCAAGTAAAACGGGAACTCTAAGGAGGATAAGTCTTACTTCAGTGTTGGGGTACTATATACCACATCTTTGCAAGTTGTTATCATTTGGAGAAACTGAGAATAGTGTACGTGCAATCTCTTTCTTAGTTTCTTATAACTATATACAAATCTATGCTTTTCAATTAAAATTTCAATGAAAAAGAAAAGGTTAGAAAAAACTAAAAAAATAGGGAGTGGGGAGGAAGATCCTTGATCCCATCTGACTCCAGAGTTCTTCAGTAATCAGTCTTATTCTAATGGGGACCTTTAATTGCCTCACTTCTTCCAGATGTCCTCATGCTTCAGCTCTGACCTTTTCCTCCACTAATTTCTTGGTTTTAATTCTCACTTTCCCACGTTATTCTAACTTGCAGCTGTGTGTTGAATGCACATTTTAACAAATCATCTTCCCATTTCCCTTATCTCAAACACTTATTTTGACTTCTGGTATTCTTACTGATGACCTGTTTGCCTTTTAAAAAAATAAAGTAAAATCAGGAAACATGAAGATACTATCAATGTTGAAAAGCCTGGCTCGTGGCATTACATGGCTAGGCTGTTCCAGTCGGATCTGACAAACCTTGCTTGTCCAGGCCAAGTCTTTTCCATTTTAGTCATTTTTTGTGATCTTCCTGTGTAGCCCCAGATATTCTGAAACTGTCTATGTAGACCAAGTTACCCTTAAACTCATAGAGACCCACTTGCCTCTGTCTCCAGAGTTCTGGGGTTGAAGGTGTATGCATCTTTATTTTAGTCATTTTAGAGTATGTTTAAAAGAATAGAAGTCTTGGATTTAGGCAGACATAGGTTTAAACTTTTCTTTAGATTTGTTTTTTATTATTAATTTTTTATTAAAAATTTCCGCCTCCTCCCTGCCTCCCTTCCCCTCCTCCCCCCACTCCCTACACCCCACCCTCCTTCCCCTCCCTCGCCAGTCCAAAGAGCAGTCAGGGTTCCCTGCCCTGTGGGCAGTCCAAGGTCCTCCCCCCTCCATCCAGGTCTAGGAAGGTGAGCATCCAAACAGATTTGTTTTTATGTGTGTGGGTGTTTTACCTGCACATATGCATGTGGCCCACATGCATCTAGCACATGCAGAGGACAGAAGAGGCTGGCAGAGCCCCTGGAACTATAGTTACCAGAGGATTGTAACCACCATGTGGGCGCTGGGAATTGAACACAAGTTTTCAGGTTTTCTGCCAGAGCAAGTTCTCTAAACCACTGACCCATCTCTCCAAGCCCAGACATGTTTTGATTAAGGGTCTTCTATTTAGGGACTATGGTTTTAAGTTACTGCGTTGGTTTTCTTATTTGTAATGAGGATAATAATAGTCAGGCTTGTAGGACTGTCTTCCTTGTTTACGTCTTAGATAATGCCCTGTAATCCCAAAGTTTTTTTTTT
>NW_004949115.1:2591623-2596195 GCF_000317375.1 Microtus ochrogaster
GGAACTAGCTCTGTAGACCAGGCTGGTCTCGAACTCACAGAGATCCACCTGCCTCTGCCTCCCGAGTGCTGGGATTAAAGGCGTGCTTCACCATCGCCCGGCTAATCCCAAAGTTTTTAAGACTATGTGTTATCAACTATAAAGGTCATTAATCTACGGTTCTGAGGTGACCTTGAATTTGAAATACATATATCCCATAATTTACACCTTGATTATTTCCCTAGATTTGAGTGTTCCTAGAATTTTCTCTTTCCTTATATACCCTACATCCAAAATCAGGGACTGTAGCTCCAAATCCACATAGAATTTCCCTTCACTGTGCTCCCCACCACCTACGCACAGGTACAACCATCTCTCAACTGTCCGCTGACAATAGTCTCCCCAAGAGGTTTGGTTTCTGCTCTCTTACAGTCTACTCTCCAAATATCCCAGGGAGAGCCCCTGAAGTCTAAAGCTGATTACCTCACTCTCCTGCCTGAGACCTTCCAATATTTCCCTGAACAAATGCTCTGAATAAGACTGCCGGTCACGTCCCTGACGAAAGTCCACAAGGCCTCCACGATGAAGACTTCCCTAGCTAATTTCTTCTGCAATGAGTCTCTCCAATGTTCCTGATATTTCTGTCAAACCAGCCTCCTGCGAATTCCTTAAGCATATCAAATTCCTTCCTCCCTTCATGCTCATGGAGTAGTTATGCCATAGGCCTGGAGCACCCCTCCCCACAGGCTCAATTTTAACCTCTAGGTCTTGGCTTCACTAACACCTCCTTAGCGATTCATTCCTATACCAACCAAATCCTCCATTTCAGTCATGCTAACATTTTATTATCTTTTCTTTTTATTATCAGTGTTGGCATTTGAGCTGAGGGCTTTATGCATACAAGGAAAATGCTCTATCACTGAGCTCCACCCCCAGCCTTCCAGATGCCCCCCCCCACCAAAGGGATTATCAAGGCATGTATCATTATATATTTCTTCCTGTTTTTATCTGGCTTTCTCCACCGGAATGCAAGCTCCATGAGAGCAGGGACTTTGAACAGCATGTTGTTCCTTCCTGCTTCTTAGCATTCTTTTGGCACACAGAAGGCCCTAAGTCAATATTTGCTGATTTGAAAATATTCCAAAAAGTCATTGGAGTATGTCTATTTCTCCATGTGTGTTCAGAAATATACGAGATATATGTTCCTATATGCATGCATGTGCTCCCAGTTAACCTTAGTCCCCCTTTTTATTGTAGGCAACTTATAACACAGAAAGTTTCTCCATAAAAGGTCATGGAATGCGTATATGGAGAAAGAGTCCTCTGTGATCTTCTTGGTCACAAGCAATAATGATGAGTCTGTTATCTGCTTAGCCATTTTTAGGGTATTTTCCTAAATCTGGTGCCCTCCAAATGAAGGACACAAGCTGCCTACACAAGCGAATAGATAAGAGTCAAGGCAGTTAGGGAAAGCGATGCCCGAGGAAGCTGTGGGTTAATGATGGCAGTGAAGAACTGGTTCTCAGTGGGGAGTGAAGATGGGGTTCTTGGGTCACTGCAGTCGTTCTCAAACTTCAGTGTCTGTAAGGAAGCAGTGACTATGATTGTTAGCTTGACATTGGGTGACCCATGTATCTTGGTGTGTATGGGTATTTCTCAGTTTTATGACTAAGATTGAAGCAATCCCTCATCTCTAGGAAAACTCAAATGACTGATCAGATTCCTTCTGGGGTGAGCTATTTTAGTATAAGACCCTCTAGTGTTTCTGATATACATGGCACCCAGGCCATGAGTTGAATCCTGGGCAACATGGATTAGAGGCTTGGTGGTAGCTCAACATACTTCAGTGACTGTTCTCCATTCTGATCCCAAATAATAGCATTGGCTCAGCTGCTGCTGTTCTCTTTCCAACCCCAGCTAAAAGGAACACTCTGTAAGGCTTCAATTGATTCAAGAAGATTGAAAATGCAGGGCTAAGTGATTAAACCTCTTACAGATGGAAGAACATTTAAATGTCCAAATTGCTTGAGTACTTCAAAAATAGGGAGAAATGGCCAAATTGTATCACCCAGAAAGTCCTAAAATAATCAACTAAAAAGAGCTACTCAGACTGTGAGTGGCATGGTGTCATTTCTTCTCAGTTTGTTAACCTCTCCATTTCCATGGCCGTGCCTAGAGTTCTTCCCCGATCTATGAAATGTTAACCTTTCCATCAAGCCTGCAGATACTGTCAGAGGCACAGGGACAAATTTGAATTCGTCAGTGAAAGGGTGTCAAAGGACACCAATCTCTCTTCCCTCAATCATCTCCAATTCTTTCGGAGATTTTCATCTCCGTTGTCAGTGCAGCTTAAGAGCAATTCGAGTTTCGGCATCTTAGCTGTCATAGCTGAAATGAGTACAATTAAGAATATAACCTTTAGTTTTAGATAAGACAGGGTGATGGGGGTCAACCGTCCAACTAAAGGCTTATTTCCAGCATCAATTCTGTCTGTGCCTTGCAACAAGTGTTAGAGAAAAAGTTAGAACCTTAATACAAAGCTTTTGAGATGGCATAGTGGTAGAGCTTTTGTGAAAATCAGTTTGGAAACTTGGAGGAAAAAAAAAAGCCAATTCAACATAGAATCGTCATTATCAGGTTCTCTGAAAAGGCACTTAGTATGGAAATGTCAGAAACAACCCCAGATTTGCACACAGTTTGCTCACTGGAGTTGGGGGGATACAGAAGGTAAGAAGATGGGAATCAGCCAATTGCAAAGTAGATGAGGCCAAAGTCCAAGATGGGTCAAAAATAAAAATAAAAAAAAGAATAAATAGTACAGGTTGAAAAGAAAGTAGCAATCAATGACGATGCAACCTAAAGCTACCCCCTCCAGTTGTTCCCAGTGTCAAATGTAAACCATGTAACAACTATCTACGTTGAGGCCCATGCTTGCTTCTATAACATTCTTTCCTATTCCTCTCTGTTCCCCTAGACCCAATCCCTCAGCCTCACCCACACCTCTCCTTCTGCTCCTGAGATCCAATCCCCCAGCATCATGGACTCTGCCGTATCACAGGCCAAAGCAGCTTCTTTATTAACTGATAAAAGCAACACATATACAGAAGGATTTCTCACATCACCTCCCCTTTTCTGTCTAAATAAAAAGGAAGGTTTTAACTTTAACATAGCAAAATTACATATAAGAAAACAGCTATCAAGAAAGAATTATAGTTACAGTATTTATATCTACTTTATCTTTTATCATAACTAAGGAAAATTGTATCTCTCTATTCTTCAACTCCATCAAAGACTCCAGAAGGATATAATATTACTTAAGTAAACAGGAAGTGTACTGTAAGCAACTTCCAAAACTCTAGAAGTGACAGAGACATCTCGCTGCCTGGACAGTCACCCAAAGTTCTTTTGTAACATTGGGGTATCAATCTTTAGCCTCCAGGCCTATAGGATCCAGCAGACTTTTCCATGAAGCAGGAAATTTCAAAGACAATTCCACCTATACTGGCAGTTTGCCACTCACTTTCTTCTGTGTCTTGCAGAATGTGTAGCAGACTCTTCTTGTCCTTTCATGAAGCAGGAACGCCAAAGGACTGTCTCACCTTTCGACAAGTTCAGCAGTCATTTTTCTGTGGGTCCTGTGTGTCCTTTTCATGTTGGCTTGCTAAATGTCAAAGTTTTTAAGCTGCCTTCTGAATATTTGTTTTTATCCTTAGATCTGTGCTGCTTTCAACCTTGGTCAGAGAAGCTTCTTACTACAGTGAGTTACAGTTAATGAAGAGACTCATAATTGCTCACGGTGTTGACATCAAGTGACTGTGATCACTTTCAATCTCCCCTCACACAAGGCTCAGGTCTCATTGAGGAAGAGGAGACAGAAAATGTTGAGAGCCAGAGGAAGTGAATGACTGTGATAAAACTATGTGTTTTGTTTATGACATGGTTGTTGTGCACACAAACTCATAGCAACTGTAGTTACCTACACAAGACCTACGTACAATCACACCAGTAAAATAATTTCAGGAAGGAGATAGAAGGGCTTCTGAGGCGTAAATCTATCTGAGGAGCTATTGGTGTCTTCTTTAGGATACAGAAGAACTTTTCCTTAGGGGATAGCCACTGCCAGATTTCCCATATCTCAGGAGACATCCCACAGCTATGTGCATATGGACAGCACTGACTGGACTTTCGTGTTTTATAAAAAGAAGACTTGAAAGTAGAAGATATATTGGGGTGGAGTACCAGGTAGGGTTGGAGGGTTAGAGTCGAGTCAGGGGTGAAGACAATTCTAGGATGCATTACATAGATCTCACACATCTGTGAAATTTCTAAAGAAAAAAAAAGGCCATGGCATTTTCACAGGGGTGAATTTAAATCTGTAGGTAGTTTTGATTAGTATTGATGTCTTTTTATTTATTTATTTATTTATTTATTTATTAAGGATTTCTGTCTCCTCCCTGCCACCGCCTCCCATCGCCCTCCACCTCCCCCAGTCAAGTCCCCCTCCCTTGTCAGCCCTAAGAGCAATCAGGGTTCCCTGCCCTGTGGGAAGTCCAAGGACCACCCACCCACCTCCATCCAGGTCTAGTAAGGTGA
>NW_004949115.1:2597469-2604186 GCF_000317375.1 Microtus ochrogaster
CAATATTAAGTCATTCAATCCTTGAGCACAGGGTACCTTTCTATTTATTTAGGCTTTTAAACTTTATTTCAACATTGTTTTACAATTTTCACCACAGAAATCTGCATGTTAATAACAAGCACATATAAGTATGAATGATTTTTGCTTGTTGATTCTGTATTCTGCAGCATTGTTGAATTCATTTATTACCTCTGGGTACTTCAAAACATTTAGCATTTCCTCTATATCAAATTCTGTCATCTGTGAATAAAGACAGGTTTATTTTTTAATTAAAATTTTTATGACTTTAACTTTTCTTGACTAATTGACTAAATTTTTGTTTCAATTGCTTTATTTTAATTTTTTCTTCATTTCTTAGCTTTTTGTAACTAATTGTCAAAAATTGTATATACTCAAGGAGTGCAAGGTGATGATTCGGTATATGCACACACAGAGACATGGTTACCATGATCAAATTAATTAGCACTCTATATTTACCCATTTTCTGTTACAATACAGTAACCAGGGTGGAATAACTATAAAGAAAAGAAAGTTGGCTGGGGGTGGTGGCGCAACATCTTTAAGACCAGCACTCGGGAGGAGGAGGCAGGCGGATCTCTGTGAGTTCGAGGCCAGCCTGGTTTACAGAGTATTCCAGAACAGCCAAGTCTACACAAAACCTGTCTTGAAAAGCAAAAAAAAAAAAAAAAAAAAAAAGAAAAAAAAGAAGAAAGAAAGAAAGAAAGAAAGAAAGAAAGAAAGAAAGAAAGAAAGAAAGAAAGAAAGAAAAAGAAAACAAAGTGTAGATACTTCACAAGTTTGGTTGAAAGTCCAACATTCAGTAGTTATTTTGATGAATGCTTAATGGTAGATGTTATCATGTTTATAGTAAGTGGGTAAGTAAGAACACACATAATCAGACAGAAAAGAAGAGGGTTTGAGTAGGGACAGGTTTTTTTCGTTTTTGTTGCTTATTTGTTTAATATGAGTTTTGAGACAGGGTTCATATATCCCAAGCTATCCTTGAACTTTCTACATAGCTAAAGTTGATCTTGAACTCTTGATCTTCCTACATCCACATTCTGAGCATTGGTATTACAGGCATGTGCCACCATGCACAGTATATATATAGTGCTTAGCATTAAACCCAGGGCCTCTTGCATGTTAGACAAACACCTTACTGACTGAGCCAATTTTGTTATTTTTATGACAACTCACTATTGAATACTAATTTATACCCTCCAAGGGCACCTCCTTAAATTATCCTATAACTTTTCAGTAAGCCCCACCTCTTAAAGGTCCTCACTACCAATATTGCCACAATGGGGAGACCAAGCTTCTAATACATGAACTGTTGACATAAAACCTGCATCAAGCTGTATATTACCACCACTTTCAGTTAAGTGTGTGTGTGTGTGTGTGTGTGTGTGTGTGTGTGTGTGTGTGTAGTAAATACTATTAAGACTCTCTTTGTAACTTTCAAGTAACTAATATAGTATTATTTACTATTATGATCCTGCTGCATATTAAATCTTGGGAACTCATTCATCTTGTACCTGAAAGCCTGTACCCTTTGGCAAACATTCTTATTTTCTCTCCCCAGATGTTGGGTACCATTGTTCTACTCTGCTTAATGCCTTACTCGTATCTTTATTGCTGAATAATAATAGTTCATTATGTACTACAATGCTTTCATTCATTTCTTTGTTGACAGGCACTTAGATTGTTTCTGTACCTTGGCTATTGTGAATAAAGGTGCAGTGGGCCTAAGGAGGCAAATATTTCTTGCAGGTATTGATTTAATTTCTTGGGCTATACACCAAGAAATGGGATTGCTGAATATCTACTAAGAAGTGAGATTGCTGAATAGTAGAACCTATTTTTAAATTTTTGAGGAAACTCCATATTGCGAACCATAACGACTGTACCAATTTCCATTCCCACCCACAGAGTAGAAAGGTTCCCTTTTGTTCATAGCGTTGCCAACACCTTTATTGCTTGACTTGTTTTGATAATAGAAATCTTCAGAAGTGTTAGGTGCTATCTCACTGTGCTTTGGATTTACTTTTCTCTGATGATTACTGGTACTGAACAACATTTTATGTAACTGGTGGTCATTTGCCTGTCTTTTAGCACAATATCTATCTAGATCTTTTGCCTATTTTAAAATCAGATTATTTGTCCTTTTGCTATTGAGTTGTAGGAATTCCTTATACATTTTGAATATTAGTTCTCTATCAGATACCCTGGGCATCTATGCCATTAAACAGTTGCCTCTGAATATTTTTGAGGAATACTACACGAAAGTTGTTAGCACTATGATGCTGATGAAGGGCCTTGCAAGTCAGGCTTTCGGAGTCAACTAATGACATGGGGTAGGAGGTGAGCTCTGTTCTTCTTCCTTTAGTTATGGCAGAGTAGGCTGTCATTTTCCCCTCTATAGCTGAGCTATGGAGAAGGGAACAGAATAAAGTAAGTTAAAAAATCATAAAGCCCCCTGTTCTTACTGACTCTGCCAGTTTTTTTCTAGTGTTTCATTGTTTTAATGGAAGGGTGGAATTTTCAAGATTCCCACCTCTGTCATTTTCACTGACACCATTCCAGCAAGTACTGTAACAATGGTACTTAGTAGCAGTTGAGAATCCTTTGTACTGCAATCTCCTGGGTTTTGCTAAGGAAAGCTGCAAACAAGCGACAGGTGTGGTGCATGATTCATGCCTTCTCCCTCTTTCCCACATCACAAGCTTCCAATACCACTTTTTTTTTTCTTTTCGAAACAGGCTTTCTCTGTTTGTAGCCTTGTCTGTCATAGAACTTACTCTGTAGACCAGGCTGGCCTCGAACTCACAGAGTGCAGGAATTAAAGATGTGGGCCACCACCGCCTGGTGCCCAGTACCACTCTTACGGATGATCTCATTTTAGCCCCACAGATTCCACAGTTGCAAAGCTTTCTGCAGCTTATTTGTATCTCTCTTAACAATACAGGTCAGAGGTCAGTCTTCCGTGGTTCAGGCCCTGTGTTTGTACCTACTAGCCATGTGATGTGGAACAAACAAAGAAGAAAGCATATCTCTTAATGTCGGTCAATCCTCTCATCCTCCAAAGGCCTATGTGAAGGCTACAGAAGATAATTTCTACACTGCACAAGCAATCAAAGAAGAAAACATATCTCTTAATGTTGGTCAATCTTCTCATCCTCCAAGGGCCTATGTGAAGGCTACATAAGATGATTTGTACACTGCACAAACAAAGAAGAAAACATATCTCTTAATGGTGGTCAATCCTCTCATCCTCCAAGGGCCTATGTGAAGGCTACACACAATAATTTCTGTACTGCTCTTAGAACAGTGCCTGGATGTCCTCGCCGTCATCATCACATTATCTCTTGTCTGTAAGGAGTGTGTTTGACTCTACCACCAGCACTTGTGTTCGTTTAAATTCTATTTCCTTGACTCTTTAGCATCTATTTCTTTAAAGCCCTGGAGAGACTAGGAATACAAAGGACATATCAACATAATAAAGACTATACAGGTCTCCCTCCGCCAACCTCATCCTATGTGGAGAAAAGTCAAAACATTTCCAGTAATATCAGGACAGGCAAGAAATGAGACAAGGATGCTCATTCTCCCTGCTCCTGTTCAACATGGCTCCTGAAATCTTAGCTAGAGCAGTAAGACAGTGAAGGAGAGAAAGTGCAGACAAGTAGGAGAAGTAAAAGTATATGTATTTACAGGTGATACAATTCTATCCGAAAAAGACTCTATGTGAAATCTACTTCAGTTGATAAACACATTCAGCAAAGCAGCAGAACAAAAAAATTACTACACAAATATCAGTAGATTTTGTATATACCCTCAGAGAAGAAATCAAGAAAACAATTCCATTAGCAAATAGCCTCATAAAATATCTTGGACTGAATCTCACCAAGGAAGATTCAATCTACCTTGTGACAAGTGAAACACGGTAACAAGTGAAAGACTTGTACAACAAAAACTTTAAAACTCTGCTAAAAAATTGAAAATAAGTTACCAGAAGATGGCAATATCATAGACCGGTAGGGTTAATACAGTGAAAATGTCCATAGTATCAAAAGCAATCTATGGATTCCACCCGACGTCCATCATGTTCATATGGGAACACAAATTACTCAGGACAATCGTGGCCTACATTTTATTCAAATATCCATATTTAAAATGTTCCAAACCAAAATAAAATACAACTTAAAAAAAGAAAAAACAAAAAAAAAGCCTAACTCTACTTTCCTCCACAAAATTTTGGCCCCTTCTCTTTAATTTCCACATCTCTCCAAACTTGTTTTTTTCTTATTCACCAGCCCCTTCCTTCCATTCTTGCTTCTATCACTTTCCACAACATTTTCCCAAGGCAATTACCTAATTCCTTAATTCAAGTGACACTCCCGGTTTTCAGTTTCATAATGTGTCTGTTTCAAAGTTTTTACATTTACATATTTATTTATTGAGAATGGCGATGCATGCCATAACATGCAAACAAAGGCCAAAGGCCATCTTGGGGAAGTTAGTTCTCTCCTTCTTCCATGTAAGTTCCGGAGATTGAGCTCAGGTTATCAGGCTCTGATGGCAAGCACCTTTATCCCCTGAAGCATCTCACTATCTACACCTGCTCTTTCTTAATGCCCAACTTCTTGCGCATCATTTTCCAGTCCCTATGTACTTATTACGTCCCTTTACTGCAATAGGAGCCAGTCTTAAGTCTCTGTACTTTAAGGAGTAGTGACACCCTTTTAGCCCTAGTAGTTCTCAGTAGTTTAGTTAAAGATCCCTGGCCCACCGTTATTTTTAGGAGAAAATTTGGTGCCTCAATCCTAAGCAAGAGTTGTAAAGTTATGTGAGCTAGCCTCTATACACCATAATATATGGAACCTGTAGTGAGACCACTATTCTGATACCACTATTTTCAATATCTACTTCCTTTTATACTTTTCAGTTATTTTAATATACAGAGATCTCCTTTTATCTTTGGTTTCTTTTTATGTAGTGTTGGCAATCCTCAGTTAAGCACAGTCCAAAAGATTAAATGAAAAATTATAGAAGCAAACACTTCATATGTTTTTAATTTTGCTGTTCTGAGAGTAGCATGATAAAAATCTTAACATTATTGTAATCCATCCCACCTATAATAATATATTTTGCGAAAACAACCATATTCACATAAATTTTATTATATTGTTATAACTTCATTATTTTATTAATAATGCTGCCAGTATCTCACTATGATTTCATAAATTAAATTTTATAATAGGAAAGAATACATAGGTAAAAATAGCTTGCATATGGTTGGGTACTATTTGAGGAAAGTATGTTCCATGTGTAAAGGGGGAAACTTCTGTGATTATTAATATTACATATTTTATTGTTGACATACACTTATGAAAATGTTTCCTGTTAGTCATCCTTTAATAAAGCTATTAGCTTATAGTTCTACCTTTCACATTAAAATAACAAATGTGTCAAAAATATTCATAAAATTTCCCATGCCTGGCACTGGGCTTCTTGTTAGTCTATGACTCTTCAGGGGAGACTTATCATTTAAATTATATACATATGTACACACACACACACATATATGTACATTTATACTAAGTAAATATAAAATAATGTATTTCCTTATGACTTTTCAAATATCGTTAGTGTTCCTTAGCCTTCCTTCCTTTCCCTTCTGTTGATCTTCCGCCCTCCCTGGTTAAAGTTCTGCCTGTTTTTCTATTCCCCCAGCGCCAGGTCCATCTCTACAGCTCCTTTTCCCTGCCCCCTCACCCATTTTTACTTTCCTGGTTTGGGAAACTTCCCTTCAAGTTGTTGGTCAGGGTAGCCCAAGAGACTCCCAAAACAATATAGGATGAGGTAGAAATGATCTAAATATAATACTCACATCTGAAATTCTAAAAAATATTTAAATCAGAAAGTTAGTTTCCCAGTCCTTGGTGGTATCATATTATTTTCCTAACATTATTTTCTAGAAACCAATGAGGTAAATTTGAACTCAGTTTAAGTTAACCCATTTCAAAATGCACAGATTTCTAAGACTTAATGTTTTTTTTATTACTTTTTATATGAACATTGTACCTACACCTCTCCTCCCTTCCCCCAAACTGTGTCTACCCTTCCAAATTATAGTTTCTTTATTATCACTTCATATATATATGCATATATACATACATGTATATACAATCTACCAAATGCATTTACTGTTGCTTTCTAAAGACTTCAAATATAAGTGAGGTTCAGTCTCACAATCTTTTCCTGAGCCCAATTGTTCAGTTCTTCTAGGTTGACTGATGTAAGTATGGTACTCATGTATGAAATTTTGAAAAAAAAAAGGTAAAGAAAACCTCAATAACTAAAATAAGAATATCCTTAACAAGCAGAAAGTATAGATAGCAAAAGAAAGTGCTCTGCCCTGCCAAAAGTCAAAGATCCAACTTCGAAGCTCTGAAGTGGGAGAGGTACTGCAATCTTGATAGAAATAGTCTGAGCCTTGTCTACTTCCAATATCCAGGAGAATAAATATATGTTTTTCTTTGGGTTCACCTTCTTATTTAGCTTTTTTAGGATCACGAATTATAGGCTCAGTGTCCTTTGTTTATGGCTAGAATGCACTTATGAGTGAGTACATTCCATATTCATCTTTTTGGGTCTGGGTTACCTCACTCAGTAAAATGTTTTCTATTTCCATCCATTTGCATGCAAAATTCAAGA
>NW_004949115.1:2604899-2607673 GCF_000317375.1 Microtus ochrogaster
GGAGATGGAGGAAGGGCAGATATAGGAGCAGGGAAGAAGATATCTACATTAAGGGAGCCATTTTTGGGTTGGCAAGAGACTTGGCTCTAGAGGGGATCCCAGGTGTCCACTGGGATGTCCCCAGATAATAGGTTTTTTAATGAGACATAAGGATATTCTTGATGTTAGTTTTTATTACACATAGAGTTTGCAAATATTTTCTCTTGTTATGTATGTTGGTTTATTTATTGTTTTGTTTTGTTTCAAGTCAGGGTTTCTCTCTGTAGCCCTGGATGTTCTAGAACTTGTTCTGTAGACCAGACTAGCCTCAAACTCAAAGATCTGCCTGCCTCTATTGGGATTAAGGCTTGTGCTGGAATTAAAGGCGGGGCCACCACTGCTCAGTCTGTCTTTCCACTGTCTTGATAACATCTTTTGAAGCACAGATACTTTTAATTTTGATAAAGTCCAATTTAATTTTTGTCTTTGGTTCCTGGTGTTTTGGGTGAACTCTGGTTTAACGGAAGAATAGCAATCTGGCTCTGGAATGTTAGAGGATTTCTGCTCACATTCTGCTTCCTGCAATCGTTTCCAGGATGCTTGATTCACCACAAGTACGGGCCACTGTTTTTTTCTGAGCTACCATAGAACAAAAAGAATTTGAGGTGATAATAAGGTACATGAGGATGCATAAATATTGCTGTTTCTTACTCAGATTCAGTCATTTTATTTTAAAAATAAAAACTTCCTATTCTCTGGATTGTGAGAAGCTTCTGGTTCCATTCAAGAGCTCTGAAACTGTTCTTAGAGTTCCATCGTGTTCTAGTTGCTTTACATCAGAGCAGATTTTCAGACATTCCTACCCTAGTTTGCTAATTTCCTCCAGTGGACAACTGAAAATTTGCAAATTTTCATGTTTTCATTTATTATGTATACTAACCACATCTTCTAACCTAATTAAGTTGTCTGGATACTTCTCACGGTATTTGGCAAAGGTGATTAATAAACTATTGGATTTAAAATTAGATCTAATGCTTATGTCTTTAGGTTGAACGGACCATTTGGAAAATAAAGTCAGGCATCTACAGGCAAGCTCCTTGCATGCTTCACGATATGGTGAAGAAATGGAACTG
The DNA here is from genome assembly GCF_000317375.1 of Microtus ochrogaster. Lineage (NCBI taxonomy): Eukaryota > Metazoa > Chordata > Mammalia > Rodentia > Cricetidae > Microtus > Microtus ochrogaster. Next base: position 2,606,012 of record NW_004949115.1, read on the forward strand.
CATCGTAGGTGAGGATGGGGAAAAAGTAGTTCAGAACTACAAAGGAAGGAAAGCAATGGTACTGGGATCAAAATTTTTTAGCTGATATTTTCATCTACCAATAAAAACAAACTATTTTAAGTAGTCTTAAGACTCACAACAATTATCAAACAATTACAAAGAGCTGACATACTGCCCTCACTCAGCTTACTCTAATATTAATTTCTCGAATAACTGAGAAATGCACATTTTTGCAACACCAGTAACTAAATTACAGTTTGTTCATCCTCCTCAGCTGACCTTTAAAGACTGAAGAGGAGCAAGCACCAAACAAGAAATATTTAAGGACAGCACAGAAAAGGTTGTCCAGGGCAAACAGCATCTGAGCAGTACGGAGAAGCAGGGTCAAAACTGCCTTGCAAATGCCACTGGTCACCTCCTAATTCACCTCTCTGGGACAGTGGAGGATCTTCTGGCAATTTGTCTGAGAAGGGTGACTTTCTGCCAGCAAGGGAGGAAGGCTTTACATATGTTAACTTTGTCACTGTCTTTCTCAGTACTCTGTTACCTACACGGTAAATGTTTTAAAAGAAACATATAATTATTATTCTTCTTTGCTACCCATTCATTCAGTGTTATTCATATAATGTATATTAAATAATAACCTTGCTTAGGCTGAAAGGTGAAACTGTCTTTTTCTGCACAGGGTAAGAAACTAACAAAACTAGTATAAATGATTGGCGAGATAAGGGAAACAATTTGCTTTTCCACATCTCTCAAGTCAATGAAAATTCTAAAATTTGAACTAGTATAAATTTAGTGTAATGCTAAATGTGTGTATGTGTGCATGCGCACACACGCACAAGTGTGTGCACATGCATGAACATGTGTGCAATATATTTTAAAGTCAATGAGAAACATTTAAAAAATTATCATGTCAGGAGAGTTGACTAAAAGTACATTGCATTCAAATTCCCTTGCTTTATAATATATTACAAATCATACATCACAAATCATCAACTGCTCTTCTAGCAGCAAAATTTATGGGTGACTTCATGGTAAAAATAAATGGGAAGAAGGCAGAGTGTGATGGTGAATGTTTTAAACATATTTTTATTATGTTCAAGTCTAGGGTTAGGAGGGCAAAAATTAATTATTCTAAAATAAATTCCAGATGGATACAGTTTAAAGTAAGAGATAAAAGCCTTAACGGCAGGAGGAAAATAAGTGAACAGGCTAAAGGACACTGTATAAACATAGAGAATATTGAGACTACAGTTACTGGAAAGCAAATGACTTGCCTGCTGTACACTAGGCCAAAAGATTAATTTCTAAACCTGCCAAAAATTTGTATGAACAAATTTAAAAGCAAAAAATATCCTGGAAAAAATAGTTATAAAATACGTTACTGATAGCTGTTTGCTTTTCATAATAAACAAGCTTTTAAAGTCTAACTTAGCTACTTGTTTATTGCCATGACAAAAGACAATGACCACACTGTTTTTTCCATTACTGTAGCTCTGTAATAGAGTTTGAAGTCAGGGATGGTAATGCATCCAGCAGATCCTTTATTGTATAGCATTGTTTTGGCTATCCTGGGTTTTTGTTTTTCCATATAAAGTTGATTATTGTCCTCTCAAGATCTGTGAAGAATTTTGATGGGACCTTGATGGGGATTGCATT
>NW_004949115.1:2609854-2619097 GCF_000317375.1 Microtus ochrogaster
GAAAGTTTTTTTCCTTTTCTCAATAAAAAAAAAATGTAAAAAAAAAAAAGACCATGACCAAGGCAGCTTCTAAAAGCGTTTAACTGGGGGGAGGGGGGCTTGTCCACAGTTTCAGAGGGTGGGTTCGTGACCATCATGATGGGGAGCAAGGCGGCAGGCAGGCACATCTCCGGAGTAGCTGAGAGCTTACATCTGCTCCACAAGCAGAAGGCAGAAGGAGGGGGTGGCAGGGAGAGACAGAGACGAAGAGAGACTATGTGTTGGTCAGTTTTCTGTCAGTGGTACAAAACACATGAAATAAGCAACTTACACATTATAGGGCTTTATTTTGCCTCGGGGCTTTTCAGCCTGTTTGTCTGGTCTTGTTGCATTTTTGTAATAAGTCCCAGCGCGTGTGTATGGTGGAGAAAAGCTGTTTACTCCACGGGTACTGGAAAGTAAAAAGAGAAGAGAGGCCATAACCCCATATCATTTTCGAGGGGATGCCTCCAAAGACCCAACTTTGTTTTTTTTTTCTCAACTTTGGTTTTGAATAAAAGTAATTTTATGTGTTTATTTCTGGGGATAACATATCATAGCATACATATTGAGTGCTGCGCATATCACTGGGTTTCAGATTATACAGCAATTTGGGGAAAGGCTTTTGAGCCATGCGGAGTGGGTTAGAAATGAACATGGTTGATTCGTAAGGCTCTCCGATTATGCCGTTGACCTAACTCCTGGTGCTCAGGCTGAGTACGATTAGCAGACAATCAATCCTTTCTTTATTTCTTTATTAATTTCTTTATTATTTTTTTACTTTTATTGAAAATATATTTCCCCATCACATAAAATATCCTGATTGTAGTTTTCCCTCCCTCCCTCTCCTCCTCCTTCTAGTTCCTCCCCACCTCCCCTCCTATCCAGGTCCACTCCTTTTCTGTCTCTCATAAGAAAACAAACAGACTTTTAAGGGATAGTAATAAGACAAAATATAGTAAGATAAAACAAAAACTAACACATAGGAATTGGACAAAACAAACAAACAAACAAACAGAAGGAAAAGAGCCCAAAAGAAGCCCCGAGAAACAGAAATCCTTTTGTTTACACTCAGGAATCCCATAGAAACATTAAACTGAAGCCATAATGTATACAAAATGGACCTGGTGCAGATGAGCTGTGATCATGTTGCTTTAGAGGGCGTTATTTTCCTGATGTCCTCTACCCTCTCTGGTTCTTACATACTTTCTGCCTACTCTTCAGCAGGGTTCCCTGAACCCTGAAGGAGGGATTTGATGGAGACTTTACTTTTAGGGCTGAGTGTTCCAAGGTCCCTCTACATCATGTCTGTTTGTGAATCTCTGTATTTGTTCCCACCTGCTGCAGGATGAAGCTTCTCTGATGATGCCTGAGCAAAGCACTTTATCTATCGTCTATCTATCTATCTATCTATCTATCTATCTATCTATCTATCTATCTATCTATCTATTACAGACTGTGTCATGAGGAGTCATTTTATTGCTATGTTTTTGTTTGTTTGTTTTTGTTTTATTTTTAATCAATAGTATTTGTTTTTTTCCTATGTCCCTGAGCTATCTAGTCTCAGGTTCTTGGTCAGTTAAGCATTGTTGGGTATGAGTTCCATCTGGTGGAGTGGGCAAATCAGATATTGCTTGTTACTCCCACAAGCATACCTTCTTGGCAGGACACCATTGTCAACCCAAGGTGTTCGTGATTGGGTTTGTGTTTACATTTCTCTTTTGGTAGCCTAAAGACTAACTTCTTGCATCAAAGATGCTAGAACATAGAGGTGAAGGCTCTATGTAGGCACTAGCTCAACTTCTCCATGATCAATGGGGCCTTGTGTTCAGTTTGTGGCAAATAACCTATCATCTTGGCAACAATACTTTGGGTTGTTTGGGGATTCCAATGGGACCCCTTTGGCCAAAACCTCAGTTAGCTCTATCACAATCCTTAGACAGGAAACTTCATTTGGTAACAAGAGATGACCAGATGGGGCTCTGTCTCCCGCATTATTTGGTAATTTTGGTTAGACTGCTTTCATATGTATATATTTAGGAAGTTTATAGTGTATTAGGTTTCCATACTGCCACTCAAATGGCTCTTAATTTTAGCTGTGTCTCCCTAAATTCACTCCCTCATTCCCCGCTCCCCTCCCTCTCTCCGCTTGTTCCTCCCACTCCAGCACCTCCATCCATCACGATTTCCCTTTTCTAATGAGATCTACCTGCACCCCCCAGCCCATTATTCTAATAACTAAACTCTGTGATTCTACAGATTGTAGCTTGGTTATTATTGACTTAACAGCTAAGATATATAAGCAAATACATACCGTATTTGTCTTTCTGGGTCTTAAATACCTCACTAAAGATGGTCTTTTTCTAGTTCTATCAATTTACTTGTGAATTTCATGATTTCATTGCTTTTAAAAGCTGAGTTATACTCCATTGTGTAAATTTCTTTACCCATTTTCCTGTTGAGGGCCATCAAGATTGCTTCCAATTTCTGGCTATTATGAATAAATCCACAACAAAGGTAGTCAAGCAATTGTGTCTGTAGTGGGATGAAACATCCTTTAGGTAGATGCTCAAGAGTAGTGTAGCTGGATCTTGAGGTAGATAATTCCCAGCTTCCTGGGGAACTATCATAATGATTTCCATAGTGGTTGTACAAGTTTGCAGTCCCACAAGCAAGGGTTGCTCATGTCCCTTGCTCGGCATCCTAACCAGCATGAGCCATGACTTTTTAAATTGGGTCTCTGCCATTCTGAGGGGTATAAAATGAAATCTCAAAGTAATTTCAGTTTGTGTTTCACTGATGGTTAAGTATGGTGAATATTTCTTTGTTTCTCAGCCATTTAAGATTCTTCTTTGGACAATTCTCTGTTTAGGGCTATACCCCATTTTTTTTTCTTTTTTTCTTTTTTTTCAAGACAGGATTTCTCTGTGTAGCTTTGGAACCTGTACTAGAACTCACTCTGTAGACCAGGCTGGCCTCAAACTCACAGAGATCTGACAGCCTCTGCCTTCAAAATGCTGGAATTAAAGGCTTGCGCCACCACCACCTAGCATTATCCCCATTTTTTAATTGGTTTGTTTCCTTGATATTTAGTTTCTTGAGTTCTCTATATATTCTGGATATTAATCCTCTATCAGATGTGTAGTTGATAAAAATCTCTTCTCATTCTGTAGGTTGTTGCTTTGTCTGAGTGATGGTGTCCTTTGTCATGCAGAAGCTTTTCAGTCTCATGAACTTCCCATTTATTAATCACAGAGCTTAAGGCCTGCACTAAGATGCTCTGTACAGAAAGTCTTTCTGTCAATGAGTTCAAGTTTATTCCTCACTTTTTCTTCTATCAGGTTCAGTGTATCTGGATTTATGACGAGGTCATTGGTTCACTTAGACTTGAGTTTCGTTCGGGGTGATAAATATAGATATTTGCATTTTCCTGCATGCAGACATCCAGTTTGACCAGCACCATTTGTTGAAGATGCTGTCTTTTTTCCAATGTATATTCCTGGTTTCTTAATCAGTCAGGTATCTATAGGTATGCAGACTTATGCCTGAGTCTTCAATTCAATTTCCCAATATCCTCAGGGAAGAGGAAGGCTATTTCCTGCTGCTCTCAGAATCCCTCAGTCGACTGTAGCTTTTTTCCCCTAGGGTTCATAGGCATCATAGCTGAGTAAAACTGTTTATTGGTTGCTTCCCTCTTTCAGAAGCTTGCATGGTACCAGGATAGCTATGGTGTAGGCGGTCTTTCTGTATTTGTGTTGCTTTTATTGGTTAATAAAGAAACTGCCATGGCCTGATGTTAAGGCAGAACTTAGCTAGGCAGAGAAGGCAGAACTGAATTCTGGGAGGAAGAAAGCAGAGATAGAGAGAGAACTGCCATGGAGCTGTCAGGTCAGACATGCTTAATCTTTCCCAGTAAGCCATGACCTCGTGGTGACATACAGATTAATAGAAATGAGTTAAATCAAGATGTGAGAGTTAGCCAATAAGAAGCTAGAGATAATGGGCCAGGCAGTGATTTAATTAATATAGTTTCTGTGTGATTATTTCAGGGCTAAGCTAGCTGGGCGGACGGGGCGACAAGCAGGCCCTCATGTTACATAGCTAATCCTCAGGAAGGAGGTTTCTGGATGAGAACCAGCTTAGAGCTTCTATGTCTTGTGTCTGAAATGCATGATGCCTTCAGCAATGCTTTTTCTCCCCAAGGAAATTTAACGAACAACAAGTAAGTTAATAACAATCATTAACACAAGAAGATATTTGAAATATAATGACAGGAAAGCAGATCACCCGTATCTAACAATGCAGCTAATTAAATTAACTGAAACCTCCTTTGCCATAAGATTCTGTAAGGCAAAATAAAGTAGACACACACAAACATCATTTTTTTGTATTTTGTTTTTGTTGTTATTTTGGAAACAAGGTCTCTCTGTGTAGCCCTGGGTGTCTGGGAACTTGCTCTGTAGACCAGGCTATCCTCAAACTCAGAGATTTGCTTGTCTCTGCCTTGTGAGTTCTGGGGTTAAAAACCTGTGCCATCACCATTCAGCCACACCAAAAAAAATCTGTTAATTGCATAGTTGAGCTCTCAAGAAACAAAGGAAAGCATCCAGGTACCTAGAATTAGGGGGAAACTGAAAGCCAGAATGGGAATTTTGTGAATGGAAGCTGTAGTTTTCCTTAAAAAAATAGTTTCCATTTTTAAAGACTGAAGAACAGATGTTGAGATCTTGGACTCAAGGGCAGTAGCATAAAGCTGGGTCCCTAGAAGGGCTGTATCCTCTGAACATGGTTGAACCGGTAAAAAACAGTCAATCTGCATCCTAGTCTGCGAATCTTACCTGTGTCTGTCTAAATTCGGGGAGAAAGGGAAATGCCCTAAGAATTATAACTTTGAAACCCAGTTAGACTGCTATTCTAGTATATAAGTGATAAAAATATTTTCAGAAATGAAAGAAAAATATTTTCACACGTGCCATGAGAGGACTCAGAATGCACAGACCTTTGTTGAACAAAATGCTGAAGAATGTGTTTGGGAGGGGAAACACTAACCCAGAGAAAGGGACGATAAAATAAACAAATGGGTAAATACATCGACTGTGATAAATGATAATAATTCATAACCCAGAAATAGGAAAATATAGTAGAGGTAGCACGAGTGAGTTAAAAGTAAGGCCTTCAGTTATTTCATGGAATGGTAGTACTAAGAAAAACTTTTAGGTTTGTGAGCTTAAAAGAGGGACACAAAACAGAACCATGTCACTTTCAAAGCAGAGGGAAGAAAATAGAAAATTTTAAATTTTGATTAATGGGGAAGAAAGAAAGAAAAAAATAGTCTAAGCAAATCAGACTAAAGCATTAATTCCACAACATGCTGTAGATAAATAGAAATGTATCATAATAAATGGAACTGGACTAAGACTTTTGAATACAAAATCCTAGTTGAAGTAAAAAGTTCCAAATCTTATCTTCATGTTTGCTGTGTACCTTATATAAAATATGGAAAACATGAAAAATGTTGCAAAAAGATAATGTCTGGTGAATACCAATGGAAATTGATACAGCCATGTTAATAATATGTGAAATGTTCTTGAGAACAAGAAATTATTAAAAAGACCACTGCAACGGGGCATGAATGCACACCAATAATCCTTGTACTTAGGAGACAAAGGCAGGCTGAGCTTCATGGGGAGTTGATGGTTGGCTTGCCTGTGTGTACAATATAGCAAATTCCAGGCCACTCTGGGCTAGGCCACAAGAACCTATCTACTTCAAAATAAAATTAGAAATAAAATAAAACACATATGGATCACTTAACACACTATTTTACCAGAAAACTAACACAATAAGAGTTTTAGAACAAAATAATTTAAAACAAATGTATTTAGAAATGAAAAGAAAGTAGGCCCTGAAACTAGTTTATGTACTATTATCATCCTAGATGGGGTAAAATTGTGGTGTGCACTAGGGAAAACAAATTGGGAAGAGGCACCAGATTGTAGGTACTTCCAGGTTTTGCTTTAAGTTCAAAATATTTTGTGTACTGTTAAAGTTTCCTAGTTGCAGTATACCATCATACATATTTTTCTAATGAATAAAATCAGCAATGTATTTTATTTAAAGTACAATATAGATGGAATAAAAGTTTGCTTGTGCTGCAATAGCATCCCAACACCCTCTATCGTATCCCTGCTCTAATCTCCTATACTCTCTTTCCCCAAGCGCTGAGAATAAAGTCCAAATTTTAACCATAGCTTACAAGGTTCTATAGGACAGTTCCCTGGTTTACCTTTCCAACCTTCTCTCTAATCATAACCCCCCCCCAGGATCATATGTTTCCTTTCTTTCATCCCACACCTCTTCCAGACCTGCATCTCCACATCTGCTATCCCTTGTGTTGAAAAGCTTTACTGCTCTCTCCGTTCCCCAAACCCTGTGTATCTTGTCTTAAGTATGTGTGCTGGTTAGGTTTGGGGGGGTTGTTTGTTTTTTTGTCTACATGACAAAATTTGGGGTTATCTGAGAAGATAGAACCTCAGCAATTGTGTCCATCAGACTGGCCTGTGGTCTTGTCTGTGAGGGCATTTTATTGAGGTGGGAGGGCCCAGTCACTGTGGGTGGTGCTACCCCTGGTCAGATGGCCCTGGATGGCATAAGAAAGCAGGTTGAGAAAGCTATGGAGAGCAATAACAGCTCTCCTTCCACAGCTTCAGTCCGTACCTCCAGGTTCCTACCTTGACTCTCCTGGATGATGGACTGTGATGTGGAAGTGGAAGGGAAATAAACCCCTTCATTGCTGAGAAGCCTTTGGTCATGCTGTTTCTTCACAGCAAGATGAAAGCAAGCCAGGATAGTAGGATATACGATGCCACAAGTGGGGTTCTAAATTACAATTCTGAAAGTGGCTATGATTCACTAAAAACGGTGACAAGGTAATTTTCCTTTTATATTGTCATTTCTACATTTTATTTAGTGGACTATTTGTAAAAGAAGAAAATCTTGTGACTGTGCCTTAAAACAAAGCAACAGTGTAACCAATGGTGTTTTTATTCTAAGGCTAAGGACAGTAAAGGAGGATGATTTAAGATGGGCACAATCATTGAGCATATTTCACTGTTCTTGGAACTCTCTTTCTTTATATAATTGATATAGCACAACATAACTAAAGGCCAAGTCATGGTGGCTTAAATATCTACTGGTCTAGGGACAACTGGAAGACATTCTGTTAGTTTGAGTAACAATTGCCTTCATAATTAAAGTCAGTGTTGCAGGGAAAAAAAGAGACACACTTTTCAGAGTCACCAATGTTCTATAGAGAATAAAGATATTGATTGCTACTTAGTATTGCCACAGAGATTACATTTTAGGTTGTGACATTAAATTATCTTTTGAGACAAGGTCTCTGTATGGTTGCCCTGGAACTCACTAGGTAGATAAGGCTGGCTTTGAACTCACAGAGATCCACCTGCCTCTGCCTCCTGAGTGCTGGGATTAAAGGTGTGCGCCACCACTCCTGACCTATGATATTAAATCCTTAGAACATAACTGTCGAAGAAAATACTAAGAAAGCAAAGCAAAAAACCTTCTAATGTTCCAACACAAGTGACTGAAATTCATAGACATTAATTTTCTTTGCATTTCTCCCTCTTCCTCCATTTTCTCCTCCCTTCCTCCCTCTATCCTTCTCTTCTTCCCCTTACGGAAGTCATGATGGTGACTTAAATGTCGGAGTCTCTTGGCATAGTGCTTTGATAATCACTTCTTTTAAAACCTTAGTCTTATTCTTCTGTTAGCTCTAGTCAGAAACTAGATGGATGGTAGCTATGAACATAATTGACACCATGAAATATTTTACTGAGTATCCTCTTGATGGTTAACACAGAAGTGATAAACATATTTCAGATGTTTATCTCTTTTCAAATTGACTCCCAATTAATCTCACAGTTCTATAATGATGTGTGAAGTCAAAGTTACAACAATGATAAAATATAACTTTTAATAAAGTTATGAAATATTCTCATTCAATAGTATACAAAATGCAAGGATCACTGGAACAATGCATAAAATAAGAGTGTCCAATAGGGATATAAAAATGGGAGAAAATTGAATCTACAAATATATCTATACATTTTACTTTTTCAAGTAAACACATGGCTCATATGACACAGCAAATTATTTATAGTCCTTTTTTACCTGTATGTTACAAAGCAATATTGAGGGCATGGATAGAAAACAGCCTAAATCATTGACAAAAATCAATAAAAAAACAACCAAATGAATTTTTCAGATGATAATAATGACAAATCCCTATGTAGCAGGTTCTATCATAGTGTAATAAATAGATCTTCAGACTGTTGAGTTAAGTGAATCACCTATTTTATGGTCATAGTTGCATTTGCAATTGATAATGTAATCTTGTTGGATAACCTGTAAATATCTTATTCATCTCTCACTATAAAAATGGAGCAGCGCCCTATTGTATGAGAGAACCATGTTTCCTAAGAGTAACAGAAGTGACTGTAACAGATCAAAACACCACTAAAGTTCTGGACCTTTCTAAAATATGTCAGAAAACAAAAGAGGACATAACCAATATTCAAAGTTTAAAAAAAAACTGTTTCATTGTCATGTGTTTTTCCCTTTTCTTTTCCTTATTCATACAGTTTCAGAAAAGATCAAAATCAAGGTCTCTTTGCAGAGTCATCCTGACTTCAAGCGTTTCAGTTTCCTGGATATAGGATGCTTTAGCACTGTTGCGTTCCACAGGCTGGGGAAAGTTTACTATCAGTTTCCTACAGAGGAGGCAAGATAAAACAAAATGAGATCAGAATGAACTTCCTAGAGTAATATACCATGTTCAATAAGGCTCTGTGTGTGTGTGTGTGTGTGTGACCAAGATGCTTGACTTTCCTGCAAAAGTATTTAGACAATATAAAATAAAATAAACCAAATAAAATATACGTATATAACACAGATCATGTATCAGTTTGGATCCTTATACTTCTAAGCAGGCAAGCCACATGTGGTGCATGCATACCTATGTGGAAGCAGGAAGATTCCCAAGTTCAAGACCAGTGTAGGCAACAATGAGAATCCCAGGTTACCCTGGGCTGCACAGTAAGATCCCGTTCCATTAAAAACAATGACTTCTCGAATTTTGCATGCAAATGGATGGAAATAGAAAACACTATCCTGAGTGAGGTAACCCAGACCCAAAAAGATGAACAG